>NW_017257222.1:90910-121995 GCF_001594055.1 Mycetomoellerius zeteki
CCTCCGGGCCCTTGGGGCCCTTTTTATACCGCCAAAAATTTGCTCAGGGTTGACGGTCTTTAATAATATCTCGGTGGCGTTGGTCATCGTTGTATTCTTATCGGAGCATCTGTACCTTGCAGATAAAGTGTGGCATCGACACGCGTCGTACATAAACAGCATTTGCCGACTGAATTGTTAGCTTCGTGTCGATCACCGTCGTTACCGATACGATCGTACGAAGGTAATCGAGAACCCTTCAATTGGCTCGCACTGCTCCGCAGACGAGCGACGCGGCCGGTCCGACGGCCACCGTCCGTCCTGCATACGTGGCAGCGACCGAACGCCAATCGGAAGCGCCGGCGAGCGATAGGCGTGGTTTGCGGCGCCTAGTACAGCTCGCTCCACGTCCGGCCGCCATAGTGCTTCGGGGAATCGAGTCGCGTGCGTGTGATTCCTTGCTCAGTCGCGCTCGCCGTCTCTCTCTTTCCTACTCCATCACTCTGGCCGTCTCGGTCTCGCCTACGCCGACACTCAGCCGTGCCGTCCGCAGCGAGGAGCACGTCGATCTACGACGATCATCATCCGACTATTCGCAGTGTCCGTCGTAGCATCGCGTCTTGGAATCTACGGAGACAAACACCCTCGGTAAGTGGTCGGCGTCGGCGCGCGTGCGAAACTCTCACCGGGGGAGAGACGAGAGCATGGTGGTAACGGCGTGCCGGTCGTACTGTAACACCGTTAAACGTGCCGACGCAACACCGAATTCGCCGGTCAATCCCCGTGATGTGTCGATGACCCGCGGCCCCATAATCCATATGCCGCTCCTCCGAGTCGGCCGCGATATCGCACAACTCCGATTCATTCCGCACGTTCACCGTGATTCCTCCTTGATTTCACCCCCGCTTTCGCTCGGCTTGCACACGTATACACGTCCGTTATCGTGGGATGCCCCACTAGGATTCCTCAAGGACAAATTTTCCAGTGTCCTCGCAACCGCTTTTTATTTTCCACTAAACAAATTTAACGTGAATATATATTAAGTTCTTGCGATTCCTAAATTTTTCTCCCGAAATCCCTTCCAGATAAATTTCTTATATTCCTCTTATTTATCATAGCTGAGCGGAAGAGCCGTTTTCCATAAATATGTAGATAGGATTCTTTATCAACCTAATGATTCATGTGGATTCTTAAAAAACTAGTGGTAGGTTCAAAGGGCAAACAACTATGTGTCCGAATTGACACTGATATGAAAATATTGTGAAAGTGAAAGAATTTTTTTTTACAATCTACATCTGTCACAACTAATGACTGATATTTCTAATTTATCTTCTATGACATACTGATACTTATTAATTCTCTTACAGGTAAAACAACCAAAAATGGATGTTCAGACGGGACTAGTATATGTTGGCATTGTTGTCCTCTCCGCTGCAGTCATCGCCTTTATTTCGATGTTTGGTATCAGAGAGAAATCTTACGAAGAAGCAATCGCCGAACAGAGGAAGCTTCCTGATGATTTGTTGTCAAGTATGTCAATTCGTGCGATATTGCCTGTAAAATAAATTTTTACTTTGATCTAGGATACAATCTGTAATATAATTATAATTTGATGATATATAAAATTATTTGATACAGAATATAAATTGGAGTATGTAAATAGAAAATAAATAAAATTTTGATATATATATATATAAGATAACTTATGAAATATTAAATGTGTTAAGAAAGATTTTTTTGTTATTCTGCTTACAGATAAAAAGGATAAAAATAAAGAAAAGAAGCACAAGAACAAAGCAGGAAAGAAGGTCAAAGAGAAGAAAGAAGAGAAAGATGATAAGGAGGACAAAGATGAAAGAGCCGATCATGTGCAATTTGAAGAAACTCCCCAAATATTGCCTTCTGAGCTTCCAGTACAGGTAAACTTATATTTATTGATTTATTTTTATTATTCATTAAAAAGACTACAATTATTCTATAAGAATTGGGTAAGTTATAGTAATGGATTGTAAACTCTTTGATTTAATATACAATAAAAGAGTATAGAACTTTTATTACTGGATAGATATATGTCTTTATTTATTGAACTGTTAGAGAATTAGAAAGTGAGTAGGAAAACAAGTGCTAATCGAGCACTCCAATAGATATATTTTCAATGGGCTCTTTCTATCGCAATTGTCTTCAATCTTCAAATATTCACAATATAGAAGGATGAGACAAAAGAAGAAAGCGATAACGCTTAGCAATTTTCTAACATGAAACGAAGCACGATCACGCTTCTGCACCTATATTCTGTATTTTTTAATGATGTGTTGGTACCGATACATTTATCGTTGCGCAACTTTTTTCGATTGAAAAAACTGCACAACGATAAATGAAACGATACCGATGCGTCGTTAAGAGCTATACAATATGGATTCTGGTCCTTCAATCGATTAATATTTACACGCTTTTCATATTATCACTCACACAAACATCATAATCATGATTGCTTGCCTTAAAATAAAAGTATGAGCTGTACATAAAGCTATCTTTGAAGTGTTTAAGATTTGAACGTCTTGTTTTCATGCATGAAATACAGTAACCTAGGTGACACACAATATGGCATCATTACATCTACCCAGCAAAGAAAAAGAGATTTATATAAACAGGAAACGTCCTATTTTTATTCTATTGTCATATAATTCATGAGGCATGAATACAGAATTGTTATAGTTATTATTTATTTTAACACCTTAACAGTTATTATTTCATGATGTATTCTACAATAATTTTTCTGGATACATAATAAAATAATTTATATTATAGTTATTAGTTGTATAAGTGCATACAATAATTAAATGAATTATAAGTAATTTTTAATTTTTATATATCGTACATTACTTAGAAAAATGTCATTTTTAAAAATCATTTTTAGTAGTCGTAAATTATAAGTTCTTTATTAGCATTATATAATAATGGGCATTGCAAATCAAATAACTTACCGTAAACAAATCCTTATATTGAACATATATTTCCAACGATAAATAAATAAATTTTGTTTCTCATTCATGATGATTTACCTGAGAACGTGAGAAGATTGTAAGCAGATTTATATTTTACACTTGATTGCAAAACTCGTAATTTGATAGAACTGTCAGTTCCAACGTTTCAGATACTCTGAAATCGCTTCTTGATTGTGTACTACTTTCATTTGTTAATTTTCTTTAATTATAATTTATAATTTTTGTTTTGTAAAATATCTTTGTAATAGAATTACTTTTTTATCTTATAGTATTATTCTAAATAAAAATTGGAATTTATTATACCTCAATTTTATATAATGTACAAATGATGTCTTGGTAAGTTAGAAAGATTAAATCTTTAATTAAGTAACAGGTTATATCAAATGTATGAGGAAAAAATTACTGGTTTTATAAATAAGAACATATCATTATTTGGAAAGAACTAACACAAGCGGACAGAGATATTAAACAAATATATTCTAATATATTAAGAATATGATTTTGATTGAAAAGTTGCTCCTTGATTATTTCTTGCATACATCCCATTGATAAGTAATTCTGCAAGTTCAAGATTATTTCCTAAAAATAACTTCATCATACATATGCAGCAGTATTTTAATGATACTGCTTCAGTCTTGACTACCTTATCACTTAGATTACAGGAGAACCAAACACAAAAAAATGTTACTAAGTGTAGAATTGAACATTTTCTATAAATCTCTTACTAATTTTAATCATGTATAAAAATAATATTAAAAAAAGTTTTTTCAATAAATTTCCAATTCATTTTAATCTTCATAAAAGAAATACTGCGAAAGAGAGGATATTAACTGCGATATAACAAACTTATAAATTCCAGGTTTATGTGCTCAACAAGAGGACAAAATAAATATAAGGTGAAAAGCGATTTAATGCTAACAAAATAATTTGTTATTAAATATTATATCGTTTTATAAAGATGTTAAGATAATTTGACGTTATTTAAATTACATTTTATTATATAAAATATCATGATATATAGTATGATTTATATATGTGCCCATTATTATATAATGTAAGATGGATTTTCGAGCATTCTGCTTGATATTTCTTAACACTGCCTTCTTGATCAAATATCATGGGAACATCATACATTTGCATTAAACTCTTAGGAGAATAACAAAGGCAATAAGAAGAAAGGAAAACTTGAAAAGATAAAACCCATCCTCGTAAATAAAGATGAGCCATCAGTCATTGTGACTGAATTAAACCCCTCGCAACCTCCCTTGGTAGAGGCTAACCATTTTGATGTTATTCATCCAAAGGATGACCTTGAACTCGTACGGAGTCAAAGTGTGAGTGATTGCCATTTGCCGAATGTTATATACTATTTGCATAGATATTTTTTGCACAGTCTTTCTATTTTTTATATTACATTAGAATATCAAGCAAGATTTTTCAAAATGTTGATTGAAATTTTTTTAAGATTGTTGCCATGTCTGCCATTATGCTGTAAACAAAATTAATTTCTTTCACTGCTTAATTTCTTTTATTTCTATTAATTGGGAAAATTACATGTGCATGAAAAAATACACATTTATTAAACATTCATCCAATGTATTCTCTACTAACAGCAATAATTAATTCATGAAATATTAACAAATGCACAAGTAAGGATTAGAATATTTAGGTAACATGATCTTTACATTGCTATAGATTTTAATTAATATGGATACTAGTATTTTATGTGAATTCTATATTTTTTATTTAATTATTTTCTTTGATTTAAACATAATACTATAATAATATTTCTATTAATAATATTATAATAATATTTCTATTATAATATTATATAATATGTCTGTCATATACATATGTGTATATGTATATATATAATAGAGAGAGAATCTTCAACAGATTACCCAAACTGAGACAGTGGAGAAAGTCAACAAATCACCAAAAGATACTCCAACTAAATCAAAGAAGAACAACAAGGATCCTGTAAAGAAAAAAGATGAAAATAAGGATGAGAAACAAGATACTGTTACTTATAATAATACATCTGCTAATAAAGAAGCTATGAAGGAAGCTTTGAGGGATGTAAAGGAGCAAAAGGAAATGCCAATTAAGGAAGTAAAGGAAGTTGTCAAGGAGGTAATTCAACAGTTACCAAACAAGGAACCCAAAAAGACGAAAAAAAAGAATGATATTTTATCTCAAATCGGTAAGTCATTGTTTGCATGAAGATAAATTTACTTATTCGTGCGCGCACATGATCCAATTCAATAATAAATTACAAGAACATGAATCTAATGTTTTAAGATGAATCAAATCTGTATGTGTTTCTTACAGAGAGCAAATCAATATTTCTCTCTCTAACCTATCGTGACATTCTATAACCTGCAATTTAATTGATTGGAAATACGACCTCATTTCTTTCTGTACTGTATCTTGCCACTTACTCTTTTTACAACTTGTGAGATTTAGTAGTGATATTTACACATGTTATATATTTTATTTTTTTAATATAACGTAAATATATTATGTTAGTGTTTAAATAAATTGATAAACTTCAGCACAGTTATATGATTGTAATTACCATATACACAAGAAAATTGTGTTAGATGATAATATAAAATGTTTATATATAATACGCTTTTTTTCTAAAAATAAATTATTTTATAATATAAGTTTAAATATCTAATAAAATCTGTAAATTATGTGAAATATCTGACTAAAGCAAGTCAAGCAAATTCCTTTGAAGTGCTTTGGAATGTGGTTGAGGTAGAATCACTTCCCCCTCTACACACATACAAAGGTCAATGTCCATGCACTTATACTGGTAGCCCTGCAATATAAGCAGTAATTTCAAATATTTATTGTATTTCTGAAACAATTGTAATAATCTTTACAGATTATTTTAATTAAAGCAGATATAATTATACAAATTATAATAAAATGTGTATGTACATGTTTTATATTAATTAATATTTTAATAAATTATCGACTTTATAAATTTTAATATATAGCATATATATATATATATAGGGTTTTCGCAAAATATATACAAATTTATTATAAAAATTTCAATATTTAATTTTAATACTTGATATTTTCAACATAAAATTTTTTTAGATGGAGATGCTGTTAATGTTGAACTATTGATGCTATGTATTCAAAAGGCAGAACTTAGTCGATCTGAAATACAAGTCCTCACAAATCAACTCTTGAATAAACAGCAGGACAATCCGTTAGAACATTCTGAATGGACAGAAGGTCGTGCCGACCCCGTTATTAAGTTGAAAAAACAATTGGCGGAAAAAGAGAAAGCACTGACTGATGAACACGAAGCGAGCGTGGCCTTCCAAAACAAGCTAAAGGAATTGCGAGCCGAATTTAATACGGAGAGATCTAGACTATTAGCAACTACTAGACAACTTGAGGAATCTTTGAATGCGAAAATCACAGAGACTCAGACATTGCATACCCGAGTGCAACATATTTTGGAAAGTCATACTGCAGAGAAGCAAGGTTTTGCTAGACAGATCGAACAATTGCAGACTAAAGTGAATGAGGATGCTACAATAATTCACAAATTACAAGAAGATCAAGGACAAACTCAGGGCCACTTGCAGCAGGAGTTAATGGCACAGCGAAAGCAAATGGAAGTGCAGTTCGCTCAGATGCGCGATAATGAGAATGCATTGAAATCGCAATTGGCTCAGAAACACGTAGAGATGCAGGATCTGCAAAATGAACTGCAAGCGACTTGCGAGAGCAGCTCCGGAGAAATAGAGATGTTACGTCAGCAATTAGGAATAATGCAAGGTCAATTGATGCATTCGGAAGGACAATTACAACATTTCAAGGAAACAAATGATCGATTACAAGATATTGCTAGGCAACTTGAGGTGAGAATCTTAATCCCTTGTTGATACTCTTAAGTAAGCTTAGTCATTTTCCACCAATATATTGAGTCTTCTTGGTAATTTTTAGGAATCTCATCGTGCACACACTGACTTAGATCATAGATTGAAAAGCGCACATCGGCACGAACAGGAACTGCAGAAGCAAGTAAATTCACTGCAGGCAGAATTAAATCATGCGAAAAATGAAGCCAATGAAACGTCTACCTTTAAGGTGGAACTTAGCAAGACTCAAACGGAATTAATAAAATTAAAATCTGAACTGTCAGCTGCTATGAATGAAGCTAAATCAGAAGCAGCCGAAGTTATAGCCTTGAAAAATGCATTGAGTAACAAGGAGGACGAATTAAAGAGATCACAGGACAAATTTTATGCTGTACAAAATGATTTGCAACAATCTGGCATGCAAGTTACACGTATGGAATCCGAATTGAATTCTGTACAAAAGAAATTTGATATGCTAAAGATCGATTTTGAAAGGACGGAAGATAGTTTAAAAGAAGTGAAGAATGATGCGAATAAGTATCAAAATGAAATATATACACTCCAGGAAGAATTGGCAAATTCACGTAAGGAATTGAGTATGGTTCATAATCAACTTAGGGAATCCAGTGAAATGGCGAACGAATTGAAAGTTTTGCAAACCGAATTAAATAGACTGCAGAGCAATGAGAAAAAAATGGGAGATGAACAGTTTCGAATTATGAAACTACAAGAAGAAAACGATAGACTGCATACTGAGGTATTATTTAGTCTTTAGTCTTTTTCTAACTATTGCATCAAAAGTTATTAATATTAGTGTACGAGATATTAAATGAAACAGATTTTAAAACAATATGCCTTATATACAGCTTGCGAGTGCTGTAGAGAAACAAAGAGAGCTTCAACAGCAGCAAGAAGACAGCAAAATCCATACGGACGTAGTATTAGCCACTACTACTGAATCTCAACATGCCAATTTGTATGTATATAGACACACTCATATATATATATATATATATAAAATTATGTAAATGTTTTATTTAATATCATGCTTAATTTTTAATCGACAACTTTCCGTTGAATATTTTTATATTTTACTCAATTCCTGTAAAATATTTATTCTCGAAAAATCTAGAGAGGAAAAAGCTCTATTAGAAAAAATTACAACTGAGTTAACGCACAAGGAAAAAGAGATTAATAAACTGGATGAACGATTACATGTATTAGAAAGTGATACAGTTGTGCATCAACGTTTTATTAAAGAATTAGAAGAAACTTTGGGGGTCCAAAAATCTAAAAATAATGTAAGTTTTTCGTGTATTAACTTAAAATGCTTTTTATTTTATTTGACGTTATACTACATTTGTTATATATGTCCAAATTTAATTGTTATTTTTCTGTGTAACGTTAATACATTTTTACTACTGTTATTACTATACAAATTTTTCTTGTGAAATTGATTTTATATTCTATAAAAAATTTATAATTTGATTATAATCTGTTATAATAATACAGCTTATATATGTATACATTTTTTTTATTTTTCTATATTTCGGCTTTTCTTTACTACAGGAACTACGCGAAAAGAACTGGAAAGTGATGGAAGCTCTTTCTGCTGCTGAATCGCGTGCCAAATCCAATGATGAAAGGAATGTTAAAGTAAACGTCTTTGCTATAATTCTCAATTAATATATTAGTTAAATATCTTACTGAAATATAGGTTTTCCAAACGAGTTAATGTTGTCATCTCATATTCCTTCATTCACAATCTTTAATTTTCCAGTCGTTCTCTTGTAAAATCAAAATATACATGGGATGAGAAATGTATACATGTGAGATTGAACCCAGAACCCGCTTTTGCTCTCACATAATATTATCTCATTATTAGCTAAAGAGTAAACTTAACGATAAACTAATAGCATATTACAATAATTGATATTGAATTATATCGTTATATTTTTTCTTAAATTATTTCAATTGCGATTATTGACTATTATATGTGTGTATATATATTATTATTTGTTAATAATAGAACATCAAACATTTTTAAGTAAATAATATTTCACATATATTTATATTTCTTATAATATTGCTTATATTTCTTTATTTAATTAGGAGGTAACACAAAAAATAAAGGAGGAACAAGAAGAAATAACTAAGGCATTTCTACAAAGGATATTCCCAGAGATTAAGGTGTCCGAGAAGACACATGAACAATGGCTCAAATCTTTTGAAGATAAATTATGTGCTATTCTAAATGAATTGAAAAATGAACAGAAAAACACAGATCAGACAAATCCAGATTTGGAGAAACAAAACAAAAATTTACAAGGCATGGTTTCACATTACAAACAAATTATCTACGATACGGTAAGTATTTTATTGAATTTGATAATATCTTGTTAAACATAATCCTTTTATTTAAATCTTTTTTTTTTTTAGGAAGGTATGCTTAATAAATTACAAAGTCATATAGAATCCGAGGAGACGAGATGGCAGTCGCAACTTCGGCAAAAGGAGAATGAAGTGACAAATCTTAGAGTAGAACTTAATGATATGCAAGCCAAACTAATTTCAAGTGAAGAGGTAAGAATTATGAAAATCTTTTTATTTTGTTTATCTCTTTTATTTCTTGAGCTGCATAGACTTTCCAAAGATATATATTTTTTAGTTTCATGCTGCAATTCTTTTTTCTAGTTTAAACAAAGAGTGAAAGAGTTGGAAGATCCTATAGAACAAAATCGTACTGGAACATTACTTAAAGCCACGCAGAAAGCCACATCCTGTGGAGAATTAGATGGCAACGAGCTTGTTACTTTAGAACAATTACAAGAGGTAGATTTAACCGCTGATATCATATTACATTTGTTATTAATTATTAATTCCATATTGGAATATGTACATGTATGTGATGAAGAATATCGATGCTGTTAAAATCAGAAGTAATTTTCTCATAACCCATTTTTTTATTATCATTTCAGGAGAAAGCTCGGTTATCGCAAGAATTAGAAGTAGAATGCAATAAGAGGGCGACGTTGGATGCCGAAGTTACAAAATTGCGTTCTCTTGTTGAAACTAGCGAGACGAGTTTAGTATATGAGAAAAATCTTGTCACACAACTTCAACAAGAAGTATCCCAACTTAAGGTATTTTTTTAAGTTTTTTTATAGTGATATATATGTAAAATTAAGTAAAAAAATATAAAACATTGCTTTATTGATTCCAGAATGAAATTTGTGGCGGCTGTAGCAGCTCAGAGCAGTCTATGCTAAACGGTCCACCCACATCAGATTCTCTTCAATCTGAGGTTTGTATCTATTAGTTTATTTAACTCTTATTTATATGGTGTGCCTTCTTTATTGGAAGTATTACATAGCTTTGGCTATATTTATAATAACAAAGGTTTTGTATAATAAAATCGTTAGATATTGCACAATGCTGCAAAATACTGATATAATTCACTAATCATGAAAGATCTGCCAATATCTGGAGACATGGTAGTGTCTCAACGCTAAGACATGGCGCGAGACACTGTCGTGCTTCTTTATAATATATTTCACTAATCATGAAAAATTTGCCAATAATTACTAATCAATAATTGAAAAAAAAGGTCTGTCTATAATTACTAATCGCTTGATTGTGATTCATTGTCCTTTTGTGTATATATTAACTGAATGATCAAGCAAATTATGCATATAGATGTTTTTATAGAGTTAATAAAGCTCTTGACATAAAAAAAGTAAATTATATCTTAATGTACATATTATTGTATTTCGGTTCTTGATATAAAAACTGGATATGTAACTTTTTCTCTAAAACGGAAACATAAAAAAATGAAAATTTTTATATATGTATGTATGCATATATACACATAAAAAAATTTCACTTGTCACGATTCCGTCTTAAGAAAAAAGTTATATGATTGACCTTCTGAATGTATAAACAAAACAAAAAAGATATGACAATAATACACTGTAAGATAATTTTTCACAATTTGTCTTAGATTTTGTATTAATTATAGAACTAAGAAACTTAAATTTATTTAAAATTCGTTTTTGCAATTTATATATACAGAACTCAAATGTAGTTGATTCTCTAACATCATCTATATATACAATTAAAAAATTAATCTTTTATATATTACATGTAGTATATATTACACAATAATTTTAAATTCAATAATTGACCTTCAAAAAGTTGTGAAAATATGTTATCTATAATAATTATATATAATATATTATTATTTATAATTATTTTGTATAATGTATTATGTATAATTATTATAAATAATGTTTTATTATGTAAATATTATATATAATACATGTGTACAGAATGTCTAACGCAACACTCGTGAGTAGATAGAGCGAACTAAACTTGAGAGGAGTGTTCTATAAACAACAATATGCTTGCTCGTGCATAGTCATTTTTGTTTACAGAGCGCTCTCAAACTTCGTCACGCACCTAGAAACTATAAACGTTTGGCTGTTTCTAATCGCCAAATCGCGTAGACGGTATGCCCATTCGTAAATCTTAATTTAAATTAACTTCTCGTTAATTTTTACGAAAATCGCAAAATGGTACGGACTTTGTATTCAGTTTAATTTAATGTATCTACCTACGATCGTTATGTCAATAATTGCATTAATAACCAGACACCCTGTACAGTTATTAAAAACTATCAGAGACTACTTTATTAATAATTATCGAAAATCTTAGAATACAGTTGTGCAACCGAATTATAGTGTAGTGCTTAATTGCAAATTTGCTTGAAAGATATCTGTAAATATCGTGTTTAAATTTAATAAAGTATTGATATAATCGTCTCATCAGGTTAAATTATATTCCAAGCTGTAATTTTCACGTTACTTACTGCAGCCATTTAGTAAACACAGTGATTAAGTTGCTGATATTCTTTCTATATTTTTTAAGAAAGAATATTGTTCTTTTGTGATATATTAATAAAATCATTTCTCTTATTATTTGAAAGGTATTGAAAATTCAAGTATTGCATATTTTTCAATTATGTATTTACTAACAATTTGATTACTGTGTTTCAAAATTACAAGATTATTAAATAATTTATTGGAACGGCAATTTTGCAAATTTTTATCGAAGAATTATTTCTATTATTATATAATAAACGATTGCGACGCAAATTGCCGTTTCTGTAACTGATTCCTTTAAGCAGTCATATAATAATATATCTGGAATACAGCCTCCTCTAGCGTCTAAGACTCTGATAGCTGTGTTAGAAAATACTCGGCTCAAGAATACAGAGTTTGCAAACTGTTCTATTACCAAACCTGTCAATTTGGTCAATCAATCTGAACAAGAAATTGAGAACAACTCCCTTACTACAAAGTACTCCTCCAAATCTTGTCATATGACAGATCACAACACACAGGCTAATTGGAACCCAGTGATTGGCCAGCAACATAAAAAGCACAAGAAAAAGAGGAAGGTAAACTTATGAATCTGAGACAAAAAGAAGTGTTACTGGCTCGATTACTGTAATAGGTGCACTTCAGTTGATTATTGAAATGTGAGACACATTTGTCAGGGCTCAATATTACAAAGAATAATACAAAGTTTCTTTATAGTTTATGACGTCTTTTACAATATTTTTGAAGATAGTACATGTAATGTTTTAATAAACGAATTTTAGCATTAAAGATCTACTATAATTCTGAAATATATATTTTGTATTTTATCTAACTTATATATAAACTAAATGAATATTAATTGACATGAAATAACGCTTATGTGTCTATTTTTTTATATAATACGTTTAAATAAGACAGGAATACTTGATAGGAATGTAAAGAAATTAACTGAACACAACGAATGACGAAATATAAAAATTTTTTAAACCATTTTTTACCATAACTGTTTTTATATGAAATGCATATATTTTTTAATTTCAACGTATTCTTTGTGATAAAACTGAGTCCGTTGTTATTATTTCTTTGCTATTATTAAAGTAATATTATTTTTAGTAGCTTGTATCTTGAGGCAGTACTTTATGGTGTAGATTGATTTTGTATACTCCAATATTATTTATTATAGTGGCTGTCAGTAAGGAAGTAAAACGCGTCTATACATTTGGCATGTGATATAATAATCATAAAATTAGATGAAAATTGGTCTTGTAAACTTTGCACTTATATAGATCTTTTCATATAGATAACACGTCATAGAATAATACGCGTTGTAAATTCATTTTTATGTCTATATTTGCCGCACAATATTTATTGAGATTCATGATTACATGAACATACTAATCATACATTACTATTTTGTCCAAATGTACGAGAATTAAATTGCTCGCTTTACATAAAATATTATTCTTTTGTTATCCTGAAAGTAGATAGTACTTTAGTTTTACAATCAATTAGGTACACTAGGCATCAATGACGCCTAGTGTACAATCGTTATAAACATGACGTTCCATAAAAATAACTAAATACAAAATGTATTAATATCATACACATTTGCAGCATTTTTCCACATCTGACATATATCAAAAACTTTTAGCGTCTTAAAATTTATAATACTATGCACATTGGCAGAAATATTTAGTTTGCTACAACTTCTTTACACTTTAAGCGACGAAAATATAATTTCTAATTGTAATACAATAATGCTAAGTTTGTAAGTCGAATAGGCTTAAGCTGGTTAATTGATTTTGGCTGATCAATGGGCCACCTTACCTTTTTTTAATCTTTGATAGTCGAAACTAAATTGTAAATCTTGTTAATATCAGTAATCTTTGTCCTAGTGTTTGTTCATTATAAAGTTTTGACGTATGTAATGTTGTCAATGCTCAAAACAATCACAACAGGTTACCGCAGTTGTACGATTAATAAGAAACAAATTGCTTGGTTCGAATGTTTGCTCTGTGATCAATAACGATTTAACTTTTGATTGTTTCGACAGTCCACTAAGAAAACCATGGCAAAACGGCGCAGATTCGCAGGTATGCAAATCTAAAGATGAGATACTGAAATGTTTCTTCCTAGCCTTTCGGAAAATTCTAATAGTAGAACTACCGCTAGCAATTCATGTGTCAAGTCTTATTATGTATAATTTATTTTACCAATAATTAGTTTCTCATTACACACATTCTGTTGTGGCATTAAACTTTTACATTCGTATTTATAAATGCACTATTTTCAATTTTTGTATTTGCATATTATTTTTTCTTTTACCTCATAAAATGTAAAAATATTTCCGGTTGAAACATAAGTCATTATCGTTATCCATACTGATGTACTAATATTAATTATTAGTAAAGATTACATTTATTAAAGATTAGGTATTTTAAATACTGTTATTAGTGAGAAATATAAATGTCACATTCAGATTGTATGAATTTTTCATACCAGTAAATATAAGAAGTGACTAATATACAATCAATTATGACGATTTTATAAATAAATATTCTAAAAATTACGTAAATGAAATAGAAATATATATCGAAAAAATATTACTTATTTAAGATAAGAAAAGACATGCTAGAACAAATCTACATATTGTAAGACTTTATTTATTATGTCACATCGTAAATGTAGGCCATATTAATAGTACTGTTAGTCTATGTTTATTATTTGGAACATATACTTAGGGCAAACCTTTTTCAATGTTTGATGTTGATGTGAAAAGTGTTAGACACACACATCATGTGTTTTATATATTATAAGATAAAACTTAAATACAGTTACCATCTTATAATTATAATTAACTAATTATAGTTTTTGTATTTGAATTTGTCCTATTTATGATACAATTATATCATAATGATATAATACAATTATAATCTAATCTTGTAAATATGAGTGTTTAAGACTATTTAAAATGTCGCGTAAATTTTAAATAATTCACACGATATTTTACATTTCCTATATAGTATTATTAGCTGTTTGTAAAATTTTATAATATTCACGTATATTATATTTAGTATGTTCCAAAAACATGCACAGTAGCTATTGTTGGCTTTATATTTTATTTTGTGACTATATATTATTACGAATATTTTGCATCTTGCGTATCTTGGCACAATATGGCTAGAAAAATAAAAATTTCTATTCCCATCTTTAACTCCTGCCGATGACATGAAACTGGCTGTTAAATCGATTGTAGGTGTATAATTTATATATTAATTTCTGAATAAAGCAAATAGTTAATACGTTGCTTTTGCAAAAGAGTATAAAAATTATAACACTACATTAATTAATATTAGAATTATATATAGAATATATGTTAAATTAGAAATATAATTACACGCGAATGTATATGGAAATAGATATTCAGTAATGTATATAGTTATATATATACACACACAAGGAAATTTTTGTCTGCACAAACACTAGGGTAAAGAGTACACTGCGCGAGAAAAACGATGTTTGTTAAACTGATTAATTCCTATAACAATTATTTTCCATAATAATATCTAATACATATGATTTTATTGCTTTCATACATCATCCATTATTTTTCTTTTTTTAAATAAATTTTATATGTGAAGTATTAAATATAGTGGTGTGACATCATCAAAGGCTACTATAAATGTTTGCCTTTTTTAGTGTTTTATACATGTATGTTTCATATGTTGTTTTCTAATTGAAATATTTTTCGTCGCTTAATTACAATCTACTTCTAAAATAAAAAGTAATCAGAATCTAGAATGCTACTAATGACGGTATACAATAATGTCGAATATGTATATGTTAACCTAAAATGTAATCAGATTTAATTGATGTAGATATTATAGAAGCTAATGTATTTTAGTATTTTTTTATCTTATTTTTTGCTTCTTTTATTTGTTACCTGTTATGTGTGTTGTTAAGGCTGTGTTCCATTTCACGCATGATGCGCATAATGCATCTTTTATCCTTATTATTCACCGAATGTTAAACAAGGATAAATGATGCATTATGCACATCATGCGTGAAACGGAACGCAGCCTAAGTAATATTTATATGTTGTAAACTGCTTTTTAGCATGAAATAATTGGACTTTTTCATTTATTGCACTACTAATATACCTTTTTTATAATTGCTTTCTAATATAAGGTAATGAAATTTTTATTATTTATCTACTTATAATATATTATTATCGTTGCTTTTTAATTTAAAATAATGGATTTTGGATGTATATGCTTTATACAATTAATTGCAGCATGGTTAGAAAGCATGTATTTTTGTTTAATTGTATATTAGATTTAAAAAAATGAAAGACAATGCAGAAAATATCTTTTTATTAATAAGAAATATTTAGTAGAGTATGTAACGTATTTCTTATTAATAATTTACATTATTATGCGCTATCTTTCACAGATTTCAAATTGTTCTTCCTGCTTTATTGGATAAATATTCAAATTTTGGGAAATTTAATATGCGATATTTTGTTATTTATATTTGTTTTTATTTATTATCTGTAATAGTTATCTATCGTACTCGAAAGGGAAGAATAAATACGTAGGATGTATGTATACATGTGTTGTGTTATATATATTTTAGTATATATTGTCAATTTAGTATGTTACGAAAAATTAGCAACGTACTTTATTCATTCTATTAATGTAATCTTTCAGGGTGGTTCAGGAAAAAAATAACTTCGAAAAATAAACTACGCTAGTGCAGTGCGAGTACTGGTGGTTAAAAAGATGGGATGCGCAAATGCTAAAAGCGAATGCAGCATTGCTATATAGGTATAAATGGCATACTTTGCTACTCAGAAGACTAATATAAAGTGAAAATACTACAGATAATGTTTATTGTAAAAAAATATCATATTTTATTATGTGGAGAAAATATAAATAATTAAACTCGTAGCGATTAAATGGGAAAACTTGAAATACTTGAGTATGTGATGGTTATATAATTTATAATTATAAATAGCTATAAACATGATGTAAAGGTTATCAAAATTGTGTATTATGAATCATCGATATTGTTCATAGAATCTATGAACTATAACAATTTATAAATTTTAATTCTGTTATGAGACGTATAGGAACGTAATACTTAAGGAATATGTTCTTGCAACGCAAAAAATTGTATAATTAATTAATTAATGGATTCCATGACTTCATGATTCAATGTGTATAACGATATTGATTCTGATATTATTTCTGAGTCATACTGTTATTAGTGTTTAACATCTTTTTTTATCATTAGACGCATGGACCAGAAATTATATATATAAATATATACATATATATGCATAATATGATATAAAATATACATGGCATTTTTTTGTTATCGATAGCAAACACAATACACCAAATTTGTAAAATGCGATCTTCATGTTGTTCCATTGTATACAAATTCAAATTTGTTATTCGTTTTACGTGCAATAAGGAAGTAAGGCGAGAGTTTGAACGAGCCAGTCTTATACATATATACAAATGTTAACTGAAATTAATTGCGCCCAACAATTGTACTGAAAGCAAGTACTGCATACATGAGACGGATTTTCATATAGTTCACATATAGACTTTTATTATCAGATTTAAGAATATATTTAACAAGTTCAAGTTAACAAACAATTTTAGGGGCATTTAAATAATTGATGCTTGCAATTATTTATATTCATATTTAATTACGCTTTAAACAGATGTTTATTAATTGGACAAGCCAAAATGTTCCGTATTGTTATTGGAGTAGCTCTATACTCTAGTAAACTTTGAAAATGATTTTTTTAAATACTTGCTTGCATGAATATTTAAAAAATACTGTGTTAGACGTTAATGGTACACTTAAAGAGTTCTTTGTTCACCTGTGTAATCGATTGGTTGCATAAAAAAGAATAATTATTGTACTGAGTTTTGTAAGAGGCATGTATGTTTAGTACACTGCGTACTTATTTACCGTTTTGTATCTAGAAAGCATATTCATAGTTAATAAAAGTTTACTGTTTTACTTGATGCTGAGAATGTTATGCAATCTCGAAAAGTTTTTCATTTCATTTATTTGTTAACATGGTGAATAATACCTTTAAATAAATATCATTTATTGATACTGATACATATATACAATATATATAGTTAAAGTATAAAATATGATATACATTTTGATTCACCTATCGGACTAGTTTTAAGTAATTTATTCTAAAAGTTGTACTTTCAGATCGAATAAGACCTTGGAACTAATATTACCATTTTTATTATGAATTATCTTTTGAATTATCTATCTTGAGTTATCGATAAACTATACATCATTTTAAAAACGATAACGTTTAATGACAGGGCGCTATAGCTATTACTAACAATTGTTTTCACAATATCATATATAGCAAAGCTAGTAAATTTCTGCAATTTCGATCAATTTTATAATTGACTTTTATCGTCTTTATTACTTGCATCTTAATAAGCCATCGAAATGATTTTTACAAGACGAAGCGATAAGTCGGTCTCATTGAAACGTTAGCCGTCTCAACAGCTCGTTAAGATGCAAGTGGTAAAAAAGGCAATAAACATCATCTTTGAAGAACAAAAATTACAGATATTTATATAGCAGATTCATTATATTATGATATAAAATTATTTTATACTAAAATTATACTACATATTTATATACAGCATATTTCCGAGCAATATACACACTTATTTCCTTTTTAGAATGGATATCTTATAGGTAACTATTGTATTCTAAAGGTATTCTAAAAGAATGCTTGATAGTACAATATTTTTCATATTTAGTTTTGTAATTCTATATATTTGTCTCTTATTCTATTCAGGTAAATACAAACGTCCAAAACATAAAAAAAATATTGTATAACCGTCATCTAATGTTTAACATAGTGTGTTATTGGAAAATATATTTTTACCTCGATTAGTATAAAGTTGCAAAATAGATTTACAATCGTTCATTTAATAGTGATAATGTAAACCACATTTCAATATCACAGGTCGAAATTTTCTTGTTTAACAGTAATTTTGTCCATTTCTTTAATTCAGCATTGTTTGCAGAAATCCAAGAATATAACTACCTAAATCTTCATCCTGATTAGTCCATGAAACGTAAACACTCTTTTGATCATCTTCATCTCCTTCCACCTTTACTAAAACGGACTCGACTGATATAGAACCGTCTGTTAATTGGACCGTCCATCCAGATAATCTTTCTTTCAATGGCTGCAATAGTTTTAAAGTAGTAGCTTGCGCTGGGCCGGGATCCCTTACTTGCACAGTAGATGTGAATCTGACAACATGTTTTGTGATACCTGCAGCTTTTGCAACCTAATCAAATAAAAAAGCAATAATCAATGCATGTAAAATAACAATTGTTATTTCCGATAAAAAGAATAACAATGACAAATTAAACAATTATTATGCGGAAGATATTACCTCATCCGCATCTACAAGACAGACACCGTCTTCTCTCAGCATTAGGACACTGTGAAGCAATCTCCGTCTTTTCGGATCAGGCGGCAAGGCCGAGTATCTCTTTGCTTCAGCTTTCAGCAATGCTAGAGAAGCATCTACGGGAACTTTGGATGTGGTCGTGATAATACAAGTTTCGCCATTTGCAGGATTATAGCAATTAACACCGAATTCTTGTTTAATTTTTTCCTTCAAGTATTCCATCTTAGCGAATTCTCCGTGCACCAGCATAACATTCTTCGGTTCACAATACTGTATCAACTGCATTATTCCTTTTGCATCAGCATGAGCAGAAAAGGACATGTACTCCACGGCCATCTTTACCTCTACGATCTGCCGATTCTCGAACTCTATTCTCCGCGTACCATTTAAGACTTTGTGCCCCACGGTACCTTGCACGCAAAAACCTGGCATGATAACCATGTTGGACTCGTTAGGTGCCCATTTCTTAAAGATCTGGAGGGAGAGACCGGCGTGTAACATTCCTGGCGTAGCAAACACCACCATTGCACCTGGATTATCGATATATGCTTTATCAAACGGTTTTATGTGCTTAAAGTCAAACATATTCCGTTGTACAAACGTTTTTTTAATTTTCTGATTAGTCCAGGTGATAAACATTTTATAATAATTATTGGCCTTTTCGGTTAAACCAAGTGCGAAATAAACTGGTACTTTCAGATTCATTCTTTCCCAATATGTTTCCAAAAGTATACACAGTTCTTGAGCGCGACCGAGAGCGAATACGGGAATCAGTACCTTTCCACCTCTGTCAATGCATTCGTGTACCTGAAACACGCTCTTATCTTTTAAAAAAAATCGTTCAACATAAATTAAATTATTACCAATAATAATGAGCCGAAAACATACTTTCTTGAGGAAATCTCTTTCTCTGCATCTCTTCGAATCTCTAATCGTGGTTGCATATGTTGATTCTGAAATTAACAAGTCCGGCCTGCATTTGTCTATCCATGCAGCACCTAAGTGCCGATCGGGCGTCATATTATAGTCTCCTGTGTATACGATAGATTGCGATCCCACACGAACCCAAAACATAGCTGCACCAAGAACATGTCCGGCATAGTATGCTTTTATCTCCAATTCTGGATCTACCATGACGGATTGATGAAGCGTAACAGCGATAACTTTCTTCATGCAATCCTTTATCATTTGCGATGTGAAAAAGTTACTTTCGCCTTTACGCTCGACTGCAACTTTTCTCATGTCTTCTAGCAAAATTGGCGCAATAGCCTTAGTTGGATGTGTCATATAAATTGGTCCAGTGTAACCTACCTATTTTTTTAAATTAGAAATGAAGACGTGCAAGAAAATTGAAAAAGATACAACAAAGATAAAAATAACAATAATTATTACAATTCTTGATGTTATGTTACCATTTCTGTGAAATATGGAAGAGCACCACAATGATCTAAATGAAAATGAGAGATAATGACACAGTCAATATAATTGGTCGTAGGTCCCTCTGGAACAATGTAGGAAAAGTCTGGGAAGCGTCTCTCATCATTGAATCCCATGTGCATTCCACAGTCCAGCATGATATTTTTGCCGCCCATGGAGACAAGGATACAACTGCGCCCGACATCCTGCCCAGCACCGAGTGGTGTAACTTTTATATCCGGCATTTCTGAAAAGATTAACAAAACATAGTACCATTTAAAACTTTAATGAAATAATCATATTACCTCCAAGGTGACAAGCTAATGTCATTTGTCGTCATTTTGATGTCCAAATGACATCTTTAATGTCACTTTTACGTCAAAATAACAAATAAAGTCAGCTTGCTATCTGAGTTTATATATACATACTATAAGATATTTGTCAAGCATAAAATAGAAAATGGATGCTTATGAAACAAATATATGTACGTGTCTCAATATTTTTTACTGTAAATTAACAAATATATCTTTTATTTTTAAAAGAGCATTCTCTCTTAAAAAGAGACTGACAGTATCAGCTCAAATATGTTGATATCGTTATATCGCTCATTTAAAGATATATCAAGTTAGTTGGCTAATTTAGATCACAACAATTTGCTTTCTGAATCATAATCTTGTTGTAATATAAATAAAGGTTATTAGGATTAGGTTAGGCTTAGGAACCAAGCGTTACTAATGCACCGGTTCGTAAGTGCACAATGAATAAAACGATTATTACATGCACACAGATCACAGTTGAGAATTAATGAGCAGATTAACGTAAACATGTATCAAAAGTTGATTACATTTTCTTCAAAAGTTATCAAGATCTTTCTCCTCTTTACACTCTGGCGCATATACCTATTACACGTTACATCGAATTGAAAATACAGAAGACGAAATTTGTTTGCACTTTGCAAGGCAATCTGGACAACTTGACAAAAAAAGTAATTTTGCTAGATAAAAATCCTAATCTGAAAGGTTATCTGCAAGTGTGTTCTAAAACTCATATAGGCTGCGGTCCACTTGACGCTACAAATGCTTCAAAGACTGTGTTCCAAAATTGACTGCCAGTACTGAAAATCTATAATGCACGTAACGTAAACTATAGGATTTTCTGTGCTGGCAGTAAATTTGGAACACAGCCGAAGTATTCTTTGATTAGTTAATTCGTAAAATTCTTTGTTCTGATTGGTCGCTCAAACGCTTCGAAGCGTTTGTAGCGTCAAGTGGACCGCAGCCATAATAATTCTTCTGTTGTCGAACACAACCGCGCGCAGTATGAACTTTCACTATACGCCGTTGTCGTTTTAATTATTTCGATCTAATCATTTTATAAATATTCACGTAAACAAATATTTTACAAGCAGTATCCTATATACAAGAATGATAACATAATAATTCAAAGTTATCTTCAATTTTTTTTAATTACATAATGCATTATACATAATATAAATTTGTATATAAATATATTTTGTATGTTTCATCATATTATTCCAGGAAATGTACAAAAAAAGCAATTCAAATTTGTAGTCGTAATACTATGATTAATTACCTAACTATAAATACACTTATGTATTATAATTACACTTAACTATAAATACTATATAACAGTGATTTTAATCTTTTTTTGTAAAGAACTTGGTCCGAGATCGAAAAATGTAGTCAATCAACTTGCCGGTTTTCCGTAAAAACTGTAAGCTGATTGGCTACACATTTTACGATCCGAGAACTCGGATTGAGTTCTATCATCGTGGACACAAGGCTTTACACAGCTAGATAATAGTACTGTGCATCCTTAGGATTGAAAAGCTATATAATTTCCAAATGCTTCGATTTGTTTAAGCAATATCAGACTGTTCAACATTATATTTGATAAGTGGTATTCGTGTGATTAGTGCGATTACAAGGCCGATAAAATCATAAAAGTGTATAAAGATAAGAACACAAAACCATAGATACACACTATAACGCACATCTATTATTTGACAATTAGGCTGCGTTCAGGAATTATGCCTAGATAACTCTGGGGAGCATTTTTGCTATAGTATATGTAACGTAACCTATAGCTTAGAATTCTGGACATAATTCCTGAACGCAGCATAATTGTCAAATAATAGATGTGCGTCATAGTGCGTATCTACAGCCTATATATCGATATTATTCGGCAATTATTATTTTTCAAACTTCGCATTATTCTATATTATTTATGTTTTCAAATTAAGGAAACACATCTCATTGGCGATCAGACAATAAAACGTCATAAAAGAATACAAAATTTTAATTTTTGTGAGCTACATTTAATTAAAAAATTATTATATATAAAGCACTATTTTGAATGTTCAAATTACTAATAGAAAAAAAAATAATAGAGAAAAGATAAAATAAAGTAAAACAATTATGGTGCTTTACAGTTCTTCGTCTAGGTTGAAATCCTCCTCTGGAAAATCTCCAACGTTTATGTGCGCTGGCTTCACAAATCCTCCATATTTTGGGGCACATTCAAAATATTTTTTTCCACCGACACTATCAACAACACATTAAGTGTAAGAAGGGAAGAAAATATTCAAGTATCATAATTAAATGGGATTAAATATATTTACCTCCCATCATTTTTGCCAAGAGGTTCATCATATTTAACACCGATCCACCAGCCTTCCTTAAATTCAGTTTTACCTATAACATTTATATATTAAAATAATAAAAATACTTTTAGTAAAAATATGATTGCGAATATATTAAGAGATTCTGACCAACATATAAGATAGAAGCTCTTCGTTTTGGCTGATTTGGAACAGATACTTCGCAACGGTCTCCAACTTTGCACAAACTAGCCAAGCGTTCTTCTGCTTCTTCCTCCAGTTTCTTCTCTTCTGCTTTTCTTTTCATATCTTCCTCATTATACTTTCCCAATTTATTCCTTTCTAAGAACGCCTTAACAGTGTCTGTTCAAGCATAAATAAAATACATTTCATTAATCATTTAATTTGATGTAAGATAAATATGAAAGTCTCACCTGTCTTTTTGGCATACTCTTCCTCAGATATCTCAAACTTTTTCACATGATTTAAATCTTCTGTAGTACATGAGAAATTATCAATAACCTGCAATTTCCTTATATTTCATTTGCAATCTCACAATTTTGTGCTTATAAATATTTGAAGTAGTCTCAGTAAGACATAAAGTTTTCATATTATGGTTTCTGTATCATGTTGTAACATCTGTATATTTACATGTATCCTCATTCCATCGTCTATTGGATATGACCCCAAAAAGCGCTGTTCTTCCTCCAATTTACAAACGAGCTTGTCATTCTTGTTGTAAACTTCAACGGTCATTGTAACTGGGTTACCACCAGTAAGAAGCTCCAATTTGCCCTATGATTTTGTCTTGTAAATTTCTATGCAGCAGAAAAGTTTAGAAAGAAAGCGGTGCTTTACTTACTTTAAATTCATTGACAGTTATACCCTTTTGAAATCGACGTTCCACACAACATGATTCCTGACCAGAGTTTGTGATTGATAAATTCACAAAATCAGACGTAATTACGCTGCACGAACTCATTTTATTTAATTTGACACACGATATTCGACTACTATAGAATATAGGGTTAAATGATTTCAAACGTTCGCGAATCTCTTATGCCATATTTCCGGATATTTCCGAATACAATTATAATAAATCTATTAATTTATGCAACTCTATTTATGTATAATTATATAAAATAAATTAACGCCTAGTGTTTTGTGTACTCGCGTTAATTAATTGCAGAATATGTAAACATAAGCAACACCTTTGACAGAACTTTCGATTCTTTCGAAGCTTCAGCGAAATGTCATGACTTAATTGAAAGCAGAGAGAAACCTGAGTGCGACCATTCCAGCCTTTGTGAAGTGAGTGGATGTGAGTGAACTACATAGACCTGTTTATGCATGGTGGTAACATTATCGACATTACCTCGGATCTACAATAGTTTTAAGCCTTAAGCCATAAGAAATGGACGAATCATAGTCAATTATTCTTCTCGAATTCGACTGTAATTGGTCAGTTTCTTACGACTTAAGGCTTAAAACATCTATTGTAGGCCGGTATTCACAGTCGGTTCTTATTTCAAGATCGTCTTAAATAATGGCTGCGTTCAGCAGACTCAACAGATTTGCAACCGTTTTATGAATAGCTGCGTTCAGCAGACTCAACAGATTTGCAACCGTTTTATGATTGTCTGCTGAGATAGGACCATTCTTCTAGATCTAAAAGTATGATCCAATTAGCGCGAAGGAAACTTCCAACAGTTGCAAAACAAACGTTCTGCTGAACGCAGCCAATGTCTTAAGACGCTAATGCGACCCTCTCATTGGTTTATGACATCTTAAGACTGTACTTAAGACGGTTTTGAATATAAGATCTGACTATGGCTGCGTTCAGCAGAACGTTTGTTTCGCAACTGTTGGAAGTTTCCTTTGCGCTAATTGGATCATACTTTTAGATCTAGAAGAATGGTCCTATCTCAGCAGACAATCATAAAACGGTTGCAAAACTGTTGAGTCTGCTGAACGCAGCTATTCATAAAACGGTTGCAAAACTGTTGAGTCTGCTGAACGCAGCCAATGAATACCGCCCGTAGATCCGGACTTAAGGCCGCAGCACAGACTCTTGCATAATGCATAACGCATAGTGCATAAGCGAATCAACTAATCAGAATCTTTCCTTTCCTCCCATTCCATGGAAAAGAAGAATTTCAATTGGTCGATTCCCTTACGCACTATGCATAACGCATAGTACATAAGCGAATCAACTAATCAGAATCTTTCCTTTCCTCCCATTCCATGGAAAAGAAGAATTTCAATTGGTCGATTCCTTTATGCACTATGCATTATGCATTATACAAGAGTCTGTGCTGCGGCCATTACTGATAAAATCGTAGTGTCGAAATTCGATATGGTGCGAGTCCGTGCTAAATCAAATATTTATGTGGAACATGCTACGTCCACAAATTGTAGATATAAAGATAATATGCATATATAATTTTATGTACTTACATTTTTTTACGTAATTTTTCTTTTACTACATGATCTCCGTCTCTTTTTTTCAGCTGTTTTTTTATTCTTATCTTTTTCTTCTTTTTTTCAATGACATTGTGTTGACTTTTAAAGACAAAGCACGTCAAAGTGAACAATGAATATAACATACGTTATAAAAAATAATTTTTAGATAAAATTAAAAAATGGATGTTATATAACATTGATTTTTATATGCATAAAAATATGCTTCTTCATAATTTTTCTTTAATATTGTTATGTATGTTTTATTAAAAAAGTCTAGAAAGAGAGAAATAAAAAAAAACTATAAAACAGCAGGATAAATTATATTTCAAATTATGTATTTCAATATTGTAATTCGCGTTAGAACTCAATCAAATAACAATACAATGAATATTTATTATCAATTATTTTACATACACTTTTCTTTAAGAATGTATACATGTGTGCGCGTCCGCGGGTATGTCATTGAAATAAAAGAATTGTATTAATTTCTTTGCTTAGACAGAAAAAAAGAGGACAGAAAAAGAGAGAGAATAGAAAGATATTTATAAAATATTTCTCTCGATTAAAAAATTAGATTAAATAAATATCTTATATTTGAGACTACAATAATTAGCTGTATGGATAATAATTTAAGGGATCGAAAATAATGTAATGTCTGTCAAATATTCATTGAAGTTATTTATTTGAAAGTTGTATTTAAACTGATTAAATCGATACGCTTTTGTTGTATTAATGTGCATAATCGTAAACAAAGTATCAGCAGTAATTACTTCAATTTTAGTTTTATACATAAATTAATTCCAAATAAAAAATATACAAGATAGTCAAACTGAAAATAATGTAGTTGTGGACAAAAGAATTGTCTCTTTTTTTTTTAATTCCGTCTTTTACAGAAATCGTGAGATTTCTCACATTTTTATAATCTTATACTTTTACGTAATCTAAAACTCGTCGAAAAACAAAAATATTGCAATCCTTTTATCCACAATTTGTTGAAAACGATGAAACTATATATTACCGTCTTACTTGTACAGCAGAAAAACATTTTCATATCTATGTATAGCATATGTATATCTATATTAATTTGTTTCCACTTCATCCAAAGCAACAGAATTATAATTATTATACAAGATAAACGCATATCTCTTTCTCCTCTCACGTTGAGTCTTAAAACAGAAATATGCTTTTAAGAAATTGATTGCAGAAAGGACATTAGGAAAGTTTTTCCCTTTTTTTATTCTTTTTTTTTTTTTTTCAAGAATAATAATAGATGATATTTGTGTTATTTTCCAAGCAATTCTCCAAAGCATTAAACTGCTCGAGTTTTATTACAATATAGCTTCATCATTAGTTTGGAGCTTCTCTCTAACATTGGCTATTTTTCAATTTATCGAAGCAGTAATTGATGCTTTTTCTTACAAAAGTTTACCCTTCAATATCTCATAGACCATTTTGTTCCTAAAGTACGGCATATCATCCTGCGTAAACGTTATCTTCTTATTTGCGCAGGCATATTCAGCAAACATACAAGAAAATACGCCACAATCACTGCCGTTCATCTGTTGTGGAATGTTCTTGGCTGATTGCAATTTCCAGTCACTTATATCATAAGATTGTTTCTTTTTGTCTAGACTCTCGTCCTGTAAATATTGTTTTAATGCCGCTAGACATTTTGGGTTACTGCCGCCCATACTGTCATAATAAACAATCGATTTATTCCTGAAATCTATTATCGACATACACCAGTGAATGTCCAGATGTATAGGCACTACTACAAGATCCTGCGCGAATATATCTACTTTTCTAGTCCATCGCTTCAGAGATGAGTGACCACCCGATAGAAGTTTTGGATAAAAAAACGTGTTCATTGCGTGTACCTTTGGATACTTGTCGGAAGACGTGCCTCTGGCAATCAATAGATTCATGTAGAAGTTTATTACTTCATCGTTTAGCCAATTTAAGTCGGCTAGTGTGCAAAGATCCTTTCGCGTGATCCTTAGACCAAAGCCTTCCACAAGAACCTCGCCTGGGGGACATGGTATGATAGCGCTTCTCACTTCTTTCAACATCTCATTGGTCAACGTCGGCAACGCTGGTTCTTCTTGCTCCTCCCTATCATCTAGGACAGCCAGGTATAATTTCATAGAACGTGCCAATTGTTCTTCCAGAGCTGCTTCTCGTGCATATCTATTGTGCTTGGACAAGACGCATGTCATCTTCTTTAGTTCTTCAGCCTCTCTGTGGCGTTGTTCAATTCGTTCGTTGTATCTCTTAGTAACTTGAGGGATGAAGTCTTGTCTCATGATGGGTTTCGCAGCTAGCTCGTCACGCAATGAGTTAGTCGCAACAGCTTTGACAGGTAACCTTGGTGTAGTTTTCACTAATCCACTGGTACTGGGTCTATCAATTGTAATTACTTTGTTGAATTGCTGATATGTCTTGATACCTTTCTTGCTGTAATTTAAAGTAGGAACTTTTTCTTTATCTGTCCTAGAGTAGTTTGACATGCAAACTCTATTATGGTATGACGTTGGTATCTTAGACAAGTTAGTGACAGATGATTGCATCTTGTTAGATGTCATGATTTCCGGTTGCTTTTCTAAGTCAATAACTTCTATGGGTTTGCGCACAGGTTTATCCGTAAATACCTGTATCCTATTTGGAAACAGATTTTGAAGCATTTCTTCATACTGATATTTCTCTTTTAATTGATTAGTTTTGGATAATGTGGGAGACTTGTGATAGGTATCCGGCATCCTATGTTTGTGATGAAAAAAGTGCTCCGTGGTCGGTTTATTGTGATGCAGCATAAAGCAAGTAGACTTACAAGTGGGAGTTTTGTAATATTCGAAAGATTGCGGTTGCTTCTTATGAGTACCGTTCATCTGTGCACACGGTTTTGTCGATGAGCATTTCTGCTCACCTATGTATATGATATCATCGTCATCACTATCATCAATGGTAAAATACTGTTCCATTGTACGAGCTATATTACAATTGGATTTAAATTTTTTGGGTGTTATATATTCTTCTTCAAAGTCACAGTCCTCAGAAGCTTTCCGTTTCTTAGAACCTTCATCCACCCATCCAAAGATCTTCTTTAAAAAATCAAATATTATGGACATGATTAACACATGTATATATCCTGGTCTTATTATTGTCCATTCAACATATGTTACTAATATAGCTCAATCTAAAAAATAAAAAATAAGAAATTCTTACATATAATGTATTCATTGAGCAAATACCACAAAAACTATATAGTAAAGTCATAGTACAATCAGTAAGATACAATCAGCAAGGATGTTTTTCACGAAAAATCCTTAATCACACAGATCTAGCTAAGCAACTTTTGTTTCTAATTGGAGACAATGAGATACAACACGACGGGAACATACAGACAACTTTACAAGTATCTATAATAGCGGATGGTCATATGGAACTTCAGAGATCAAAGTCAACATGAAATGCTACTGGTTATACTGGTTATATGGAGCCAAATAATAAAAAAATTTTTGTATTTGTGCTAAAACCGGTTCACTCCCTCCTTAAAATTTTGAATTTTTAACATATACAATTGTTAATTTAAACATAATGTGATTATATTATTTAAATATTTTGTGTTAATTAATATTCAATATTTCTTATTGTCAAAATAATTTATAAATGAACAAATAAATAAGAATAATTTAAAACATATTTACAAATTTAAATTCTAAGATAAATGAATAACATACATGTTAATTTAACATGTTATAAATGTTAATTTTATTGAAAAAATATAATTCCATAATTTGTTTAGAAATTATGTCAATGTTATTATGTAATGTCATTTTTTGTTGTCATATATTTTTGTTACTTTCTAACAGATTCATCTTGTATTAAATTAACATAAATTTTCTAAATGTATATGTAAACGACAGATAACAAGGGCTGTTTCCCATATTTAACACTAATAACAAATAGCAATTATTATTATTACTGTTATTATTACATATTATGTGCTCATCCAATTCAAAGTCTTATAAAATTGAATATTTATTGGGACATACAAATTTAAATTTATTTGAAGCTAAAAATCATAACTGTTTGGCAATAAATATGAGATATTTCTCCATATACTTTTACACTCATAATTTTCAAAAGATTACTTACATTGGGTCCTTATATAAGGAAATTAGATGAAATAGGCAAATGCTAATTTATATCTTGTTCAATTTCTATTAAAGACACTGAGTCTAAGAGTTGATAATAAGAATCCAACCTGAAAAGAGAAGGACCATGGTTATTATGAAATTATAATTTGTATTATACAAAATTAAGTATTACCAATTGAAATAATTTGCTTGCACTATTTTGCACCGATGTACAATAAAAATTACTTATAATTGAAGTAAAATGATGAATGAAAAATACATAATTTTGCATTGGAGAAAAAAAGAGGAAGGATAACAAATATTATAGAAAAAAATACTACAGAAATACACTACAAAAAAATTTAGTTACATAACTTTAAATACAAGACTAATTATAAAAACATAGGGAAAATATATATCTTGATCGAAAAAAGCATCCGACGTGAATGTCTGCATTTTAACGAAATATACGTTGGACATTTCATCGATCAAGGGGCTTTTGTTACACATATTTACATTTAGGTGTTTCTTCATGTATAAAAATCTAGAAAACAACAGTGCGAGGAATAACGCAACAGCCGAATTCATTATAAGTTTTCGATTATGCAAACGTATACGCATTGACATGACGTAAAATTAACCTTATTGCGCGGCATGTTACACACACCCGTTCCGGTTGATGCTTACTCTCGAGAATTGCGTTGAATTCACCGTATATGCCACAGCAGGCACTAACTCTAAACCCGGACAAATTTTTTTAGCCTGCCTTTCAAACGCAAGATTTGTCATCCATGGACCGTTTAATTTGGCAATATCGCGAACATAACCCAGCGGTGACGTATTCTCTATACATCACACTCGGCACCATACTTTTGACCATACACAGTATATACAGTAGCGCAACTCTCTGGCGACATCTTTGATGTCAGTGTTGGCCAAAATGGAGTGCGCATGCGTGAAATAAGCAAATTACCATGGCGCTGCCATAGTTACCACCAAGAAGACTAGAACCAGGGGTGCGTTCCAAAATTCACTCCGAGTAAAGCGGGGAGCACAGACTCTTTCATAACGCATAACACGTAATGCATAAGAAAATGTATCAATCAAAGCTCTCCGTTTCCTTCCTTTCCATGAAATAAAGAATTCTGATTGATTGAATTTCTTATGCATTACATGTTATGCGTTATGCAAAAGTCTGTGCTCCCCGCTTAA
>NW_017257222.1:122417-124456 GCF_001594055.1 Mycetomoellerius zeteki
TCAACTCGGCGTAAAAGCGGTAGTGGGGGTGAGGCAAGAAGTGGAAACGAACGACACCCCCCACTCTTGCGCTTCATCCTCTCTGTTGCTCTACATAGTCGGTTTCAATTCGTGACTGCGCATGTCAACGTACCTTGTTTCTGTTTGATTGAATTTTGAACTAAACATAAACCGTAAAAATTTAATCCGATGTGATTTACGATGCCCAAGCGAGTGTGCTGTGTTCGAAATTGTGACTTCAATCCTGGAGATAAAGAAAATCGAAAAACAATATTCCAATTTTGTGAGGTACTCAGTGAACTACTGAGCATCGTCCTCAACAGGGGTTGGGGGTAAGCAGCGGGTGACGCTTTTTGACTCACCCCCACCACGCGAGTTGACTCTCCTGGTTCTAGTCTTCTTGGTTACCACCTATGGTGCGTTCGGGCAGACGCTATTAGCGCTACTTCTGTCATTCTATCTTCGTTGTTTATTAAACGTAAAACAAGGATAGAATGACAGAAATAGAATCTAGACTTCTTTCTCTTTTTATCCTTTTTTCACTTTGTCAAAACTCACTAGATCTATAGTATAATATAACTAATGCGTTGGAGTGAGTAAAAGCACCGACGAGATACTATTAAAGACCGTCAACCCTGAACAAATTTTCGGCGGTATAAAAAGGACCTCAAGGGCCCGGAGGTAATCGAAGAACGCTGACATTTTCGACAATTGATATAAATTTGCTATTATTAACATAAATATTTGACTAATACATTATTAAATTCATGATATTTTATTACATAAATGCTCTATAAATAAATATGCATATTTGTAAAGCTATAATATCCTATATATTGCCGAAAAATTACAATTTTTTTCTCTGCAGTTATTATCTCTGTTGATAATCGAACTTTGACAATAACATTGAAATCACAATTTTAAAGAAAAATCGAGTATTATTGAGTTTTAAATGCACGTACACCGATAAACACGTCTACTAAACTAATAAATCATAAAATTAGTACAATATTATCAGTTTTTTTACTCTTAATCACTTCGATATTAACAAGGACGCGAACTCCCATAAGGATGTCGGTCTTTAATAATATCTCGTTGGTGGTATAATATAACTAATGCGTTGGAGTGAGTAAAAGCTATTGTAGGAGCATGCAACGTGAATAAATCCACTATTGCAATGAAATAATCTAAACTTAATGAAAATTAATAAAAATAAATTGTAAATATATTGAAAAATAAGGAAAAAATGTAGAAAAATTTAAAAAAATATTAAATCACCTTCAAAACATATATTTATATAGAGAAATATTACATAATTGTAAATATATGCTAGGTATCAAAATGTTATCAGTTGATATAAAAGAAAATTTAGGTTTCTCGAGGTTTCTCACACAACACTTCACCAAATAGACAATGCACGTTGTATTTCCCTCCAAATTTCTACTCTCAACCGCTCTCAACTCTTTAAATGAAACTTTGAAACGGTCATTTAAATAGAGAGAGAGAAAGCAATAAAGAAGGAGAAAATGAGACGAGGCAACTTACTTATTTCACGCATGCGCACTCCGTTTTGGCCAACATAAAATCAGAAGAGTTGCGCTACTGTATATACTGTGACCATACTTTGCAGTTTGCAAGTTGTACTTGAAGAGTTGAAGTTGGAGCTGGTTGCAGCAAGCTGACCACTTCCGCCCGCGCTTTTTTTTCGAGTAAAATCACTAGGGCTGCGTTTCGTTTCAGAGTAATATCAGAGAGAGAATAGAGACACTATAATAAGAGACTGGCATAGATGGGCTAATTTTTGATTGGTTGGATATGGAATGGCAGAAGCCAATCAAAAGTCGTACTGGTAATAGATGATAGTACAGCCCGAATTCTGATTGGCTTCTGCTTTCCTACTTTGTCTGCTTTTCCGTCCTAGTTGCGAACGCGTCCTATGACTTATCGTCCTGTGAACGCCATTTTCTATCCAACCAGAACCTATACTAGTCTCTTATTATAGTATCTTAAAGCTCGTATCAGACTACCGACTCTGCAGG
>NW_017257222.1:124736-134922 GCF_001594055.1 Mycetomoellerius zeteki
GCCTAAAGCCTTGTGTCCACGATGCTAGAAATTGGTCCGAGATCTCGGAGAGAGAAAGAATTAACCAATCACATTTAAACAATTTAGTCACATGATCAATGCGATTGGTCAATTCTTTCTTCATCCGAGATCTCGGACGGATTTCTAGCATCGTGGACACTGGGCTTAAGAGAGAAGTCTAGGGGTCGATTCTGTATCTTCAAACAAGATGAAAATGACAAAAGTGAGCAAATTTACTAGGTGTTGACCAATGAAATTATCAGTATTCTTGTAAATTTGCTCACTTTTGTAATTTTCACCTCGTTTCAAGATATAGAATCGATCCCCTGAGAGCGGCCATGCCCGGGATTTAGCTGTAACTATGAACGGAATCCATAGATGGTGCTAAAGATTCGAGATGGTCTTACTCCGGATCTACAATAGAGTTTTAAGCCTTAAGCCATAAGAAATGGGCGAATCACAGTCGATTATTCTCCTTGGATTCGACTGTAATTGGTCAGTTTCTTACGACTTAAGGCTTAAAACATCTATTGTAGATCCAGACTTATCCCGGTTCTACAATAGAGTTTTAAGCCTTAAGCCATAAGAAATGGACGAATCATAGTCGACTATTCTTCTCGAATTCGACTGTAATTAGTCAGTTTCTTACGATTTAAGGGTTAAAACACGTATTGTAGATCCGGACTTAACGACGCAGACACTGCCAGTACACTGTAACCAATACGATGGCAAGATTCTAATCCAGCTAGAAATCCAGTAGGAAAACAAGCACCGTATGCCGCAAACTTTAGGGCGCGTTCACACCTTGACGGAAAAGCAGAAAGCGGAAAAGCAGCAGCCAATCAGAACTTGCTCTGGTATTCGCAATTTCGGTTTTTTGTATTGCTTACTATCAGGACGAGTTGTGATTGGCCACTGCTTTTCCGCTTTCTGCTTTTCCGTCAAGGTGTGAACGCACCCTTACACCGAGCACTTGATAGGCCGGAATCAAACTACGCATTGAAGATTGAGATTGAAGATTGAAAAATTCAAATTTGACCAATCGAAACGAAAGAAGCTAAAATTTCTTTGTCCTTATTGATCAAATTTCCATCTCCAATCTTCACCCTCAATCTTCAATGCGTAGTCTAATTCCGGCCATACGCGTATTAACTAGTAACTTCCTATTAAATTATTTTAATTTCAGCAATGTATTTAAAGAATGATGTACTAAATTAGTAGAATATGCATCAAAATGATTAATTAAATACACATATCATGTATATGTTTACACGTTTCGCCGAAATTAAGATAATTCAATAGAAAGTTACTAGTTAATATCCGTATCAAGTGCACGATGTAGGCTGCGGTCGACTTGACGCTACAAAAAAAAAACGCTTCGAAGCGTTTGAGCGACCAATCAGAACAGAGAATTTTACGAATTGACTAATCAAAGAATGGGTGCATTCAGTACCACGACCGCTCACTGAGCGCTCAGTGAGCGCTTGTATCTGTTTGGTCTATATTTTTAGTTCTAACGAAATATGCCAATCAGATGCAAGAGCTCACTGAGCGCTCAGTGAGCAGTTGTAGTACTGAATGCACATTGCTTCGAAATATTTGTAACATCAAGTGGACCGCAGCCATAAACTAGACATCTTATAGGATCTCTAATTTCGTATTTCTGTGGATTCGCAGTGGCCAGTAATTCGCATTCGCAGTCCATCATATTCCTTAGGGAGTGTTGTTGGGTTTTGCATGATCTGTGATCTTACATGGTTTTACAATAAAGTTCCACTTGGTTTTCATTTCGATTCGTATGTTTATGATAAACAATTCTTGTATTGAAAATAAGATGCGATAAAGTGTAACTAAAATTGCAGAAATTTGTAAGATAAAATGTTTTTATCACATTTATGTGACAAAATGTTATAACTAAAATTGCAGAATTTTCTAAGAATAATGTAATTATAATTGATTATAGTTATAAAAAGCTAAGATGTTTTTTTAAGATACCAATGTCTTTTCATTATGTCGCTGTAAGTTTTATTTAAATAAAGCGGTACTTGAAACACATTATGATTTGCTATATTTGAAGTATGTTTCTAAACAAAAATGTTTATAATGGTAAGCGGTTCATTAGGTTGATTTTTTATTTTATTTGTCTCAATATTCTTGCAGCTTGTAAAGAATTTTGTACTTCAAGAAAAATACCCTAGAAAAACAAGATTCAGTCTCATGAGTAATAATAAGGAAGGATTTATTGCTGTACATGTTGGTACGTAATTATTTAGACATTATTTATAATTGATATTTGTACATAAATTATTATAATTTATTATTTTTTTTATAGGTGCTGGACAGCATTCGGCGTCACTCAAAGAAAAGTATCAAAAATTATGTCGTGATGCATGCAAACTGGTAAGATTTTCAAGTAATTTAATGAGCTATAATACATATCTAATTTTCTCTAAATTCTATATTTTTCTTATGACTGTTCTGTCAGGGAGCTCGAAGTTTGAAGTCTAATGGTAATGTATTAGATGCAGTGGTCGAAGCAGTAATGGTATTAGAAGATTCTCCTATGACAAATGCTGGATTCGGATCAAATCTTACGTTGAATGGCACAGTGGAGTGCGACGCGAGTGTAATGGATGGTAGCAGTTTGCAGTATGGTGCAGTTGGTGCAGTTAGTGGAATAAAAAATCCTGTTTTATTGGCAAAGCGTTTGTGTGAGCAGCAGTCCATTAAATTTGCATATGGCAGAATTCCTCCTAGGTGTGTTACTTTAGTTTTAAAATATTTACAATTATATTAAGATTATTGTTATATTAATTTTTATTCCCTATTAGCTTTTTAGTTGGAAATGGTGCACATATTTGGGCACACGAGATGGGCATACAAATTTTACCACCAGAACAATTAATATCAAGTACATAAAATTTTAGCTTAAATTTGTAACAAACCACAGAAATTGATTTATAATTTCTGTATATAAATTGTAATATTTATTTTTGTGTATCTTTTATTAATTTATTTAATGTATTTTCCAGTGAAAGCTCAAAAGATATATAAACATTATAAAAGAAAATTAGAAACCTGTAGTGCAGAGGTTCAAAAGGTATGAATAAGGTATTTCTTATCTATATTTTAATTTTATTTTAACTAAATTATTCAATTGTAATTAAGTTTATTATTCAAATATTATGCTGTAGTGTGCTAAGAAAAGGATGGATACAGTAGGAGCAATATGTATCGATAACAGTGGAAATATTGCTGCAGCTTGTTCGAGCGGTGGTATAATTTTAAAATATCCAGGAAGAGTTGGGCAGGTACAATTTGTTTATTATATCAATATTTATATAATTAATTTTTTAATATAAATTTTGTTATACATTATCGTAGTTTATCAAATCTTTTTATTCTAATTCTAGGCTGGAGTATGGGGCTGTGGTACTTGGGCTTGCAAAGATACTTCGTATTCGGTAGGCACTAGTACTTCAGGTTGTGGAGAGCATCTTGTGCGCACTTCATTAGCGCGTACAATCGCAGAAGCTATTTCAGATACATCTTGTCCAACTACAAGTTTGCATCGTGCGATGAGCACAGATTTCATCGGTGTGCCACAGATTTAGCATAATTGTGTGGTGATTAATAAAAGCAATGAAAATCTTTTTGTATTTTCTCTTTAGATTCGAAATTTCTCTATGGACTTGAACAAAAACTTGGTGGTGTCATCGCTCTACGATATTCTCCAGAAGAAGGCTTAGGCGATTTTCTCTGGAGCCATTCCACAAATTCTATGATAATAGGTTATATGAATACATGTGAACGTGCATCAATGGTACATATTACTTTTTTTTTTACTTAATATCGTAAAATATATATATTACAAATATATGATATCTTTACTTCTAAGGATTGATTCTAAAATAATTTTTAAATAATTACATTAGCCTGCAACAAATTCATTGCATTGGACATTAAAAAATTTTTTTAAGATATTGACATCACTAAATCCAAAATTGAAAATAGAAAGTTCCTAACACATACCGATTTTTTTGTCTTGAACCATATATGTTTATGTGATATTATTTTATGAATAATAAAATCACAAAAGAGATGAATAACATTAATATTTCTATATATGTGACAGTATTTATTACATAGTTTATTAGAATACTTATATATCAAGTTAATCTAGAAATTAATAATTGAGGAAGATATTGTATCACTTTCGACATTTTGTGTTTGTTTTATTTGGTCTGTTATATTTTAATTTTTTTTTATTTAAAATATAAATATTAAATATTTATATTTAAGTATAATATTTTTAATGTAAAATTCATATATTCTACATACAACTATATTTTTTATAATATTACATATGGTTATTGTGATTTTGATAAAATTCCATGATAGCAACAAACGGACTTTTGGATTCAGTGTATCAACTTTGTGTTAAATCACTTTACAAGTTCAGGCAATGATCAGAAAGTATCAATTCGCAGGCTAATGTTATAAATATGAGTTTGATTTGTTAAAAAAATTATTTTTTGTTTACAGAGTTACATGTCGGCCTTACCATCACATGAAGTAGGTAAGAAAGCTATTGTTGAAGGAGTGTGCTTTAAATTAACGGGATTCGATAAAGTCTGAAAATAATTGTATCAATGAAAGGATTTTTCACAAAAATCAAACAAAAAGTTGATTTTTCAGAAAACCAAAAATTTATCTTGAAACTATTTATTATATAAATATGTAATAATTAACAATATTATATTTTTCTCCACACACACACACACACACACACACACACACACACACACACACACACACACACACACACACGCGCGCGCGCGCGCACGCACGCACACACGCACGCACACACGCACGCACACACGCACACACGCACGCACACACACACACGCACACACACACACACAAACATGATTATATAAAATATTAAATAAAACCTAAAATTATTAAGGTATGAAAACAAACTTTTAGGTTTTGGTTAATATTTTGAAGATTTATTTAAAAGAAATAAAAATTCTCTGAATTTGTTTGATTCTTGCGAAAATTTTGTTTACTATTTATCCTATATATTTTATATGTATCTTTTTTTTATAACATTAATGATAATAAAGGTGAAAAAGAATGCATTATTTAAAGTATAAAGTAATAATTTCTTCTTTTATTTACAAAATTTTCCAAATTACTCTTAACAAAAGTATTCTTTGCAACTATTAAATTCTTATATTTCCCGGTTTCTGTTTGATAAGATAATTCATTAAACAAATAGAAGGACTCTTTATATAAAAATAAAAATAATAAATAAAGGGCGAAGTAAGAGTCAATACGTAAAAATTATAGTCCGAAAATTGGTGAAACATGAAAGATTGAGTCAGTCTGAATATAAAGATAATTCATTACTTAATAGAATAAAATTGTTCACGATGTTACTAATAGAGAATAATTTGATGCCACAGAGATAAAAAAATGAAGTTATTTGGTTTTTGTGGAAAATCCTTCAATTATATACGTCATTTTAGATGTGATAAGCTTTTATAAAAAAATTATTTATAATCTAAAATACTCTATATACAAAAAATTTTTATACAAAATCATTAATTTCATGAAATATGTAAATGCTGCCAAATTGAATCATTTTCCATAATCACAACTTTGTACAGTAAACAAATTTTCTTAACTTTTATATTACTGTATATTTTATTGTATATTTTATAGTCAACTTATATAAATACAATGATTACTATTAACAACGAATCCAGATACATTTTAATTAATAAATATGTACATTCTTGATAAACTCATCTTTCTCTTCCTTTTTAATGGAAGAAAATTTCGAATTTCTAAAATCGTAGTATTTTAATTTATATTAAATTAACTTCCACAATTACTTTGAAATATTATACACAATTTTTTTTTATAAACTGCCTATATCGTTAAATCGTTTTAATTTCTCTGGAAACACATCTTTAAAGAGTACCGGATCTGCGCGAAATTCAACTGATTCCAACGGCATAGTTCCATAAATAGAAGAAAATTTGTTTATACACTGTGTACGTTCCACCATATGCGTCAAATCTGCGGATAGCATTTCGGTATTGGTGCACTCGGGACATCGGAATTTTTTCTTTGGTGTCACCTATAAGATTTTATACAATTTTTAGATAGTGCCAATACATTTTACCGAAAATCTTACCTTTAATGGAGCTTTTCCAGTAATATTTGCTACCAAAAAATTCATTGCGATGTCCTCGCAATTCATGTGTTCATCGACCCATTCCTTTATGTCTCCAGGCATGGCCGTAGTATACATGTAATTCCAATACTGAAAAACATATTGAGAAAGACTTAGGATCACTTTAACAAACGTAATCGACCGATGAGTCATTGGAATTGGCCAATCGCATCTGCCGTTGAATGAAATGACAAATGCAATTGATCAATTCCAATGAACTAATCGGCCGATTACGTTTGTTAAAGTGACCCTTAAAGGTTTTATACGAACTGTACAATTCCAATACTCGTACAAAAAATGATGTAATTTACTTTGTTGGGTTAACTTATACATTGTTGGTGAGGATAACAGGAGAGGATGTTAGTATTTTGAAAAAAATAAAATCCAAGGATTTTTATAATAACGTGCATGGCCTGAAATGTTAAATAAAAATGTTAGGTACAAAATAATAAAGCGTCTAATCTTTTGAGCAAAGAACAGCATAAGCGTTCGTAGCGCTTACTTTATGATGAAAAGCTGCCCCTGTTAATACCATGGAAATACTGTTCGTCCATTCGCTTTCATACTTCCAACAATTAGTACCATTATCCCACATATGTAAGCGAGATGGAAATCCAACGATTCTATCTGGAAATTCTCTCCATACCTAAAAGTTTATATATGTTTTATTAATATATATATTTTCATTCAATTAGTATTAGAAAAGATATAATCTAAATATATATATTATATGTATGTGTATTTTTGAGACTACATAATTATTTTAAGTATACCTCATAAGCGAATTCTACTTCATCAGCAGTCAGCATAATAATATCATCATCTATTGATAATACTGCTTCAGTTTCAATCTCATCATACGGATAAAATCGATTAGACAATTTATTTTCTTTCGTTTGTATTACTTTTAATGGTTTACTAACTTTTGGCCACCTAGTAGCTGTAACATTAAATTAGTAAAATTAATATATATGTATTTGAAGCTTAGCAGAGATAATCAAGATAATTAAAATGTGCTCTTACAATGTGGTGGATCTTTATGCTGATTATTCCAAATTACTAGAACTTTGGATAGGCTCGGTACCTTCACAAGTTTATTAATTAATAAGAACAATAACTCCAATCTGTCATACGTTAATATCACGGCAGTGAAGCCACGCGTTTTAGGAGCAGTTACTGGCAAAAAGAGTGGTGAAGGCTTTCCCTGAAAAAGAAATAATTTACTTGATTCACGAAAGATTCACTAAGTTTTCTTGCTTTAGTAATTATCCACCTTATAGGATGGTACATTCCAATATGTGTAATCTCGTGTTAAATGCGGAAATACACGATCCGCAAGTATTTCTAATGTAGTTTCGGTAATCTTCTCCATCGAACTAAAATAACGATCGTAAAGCCATGCATTCTGTTCTTGCATGTCCATAATACGTTGAGGCGATATCTTTTTTAGCAGTTGTATTGTTAATAAAATGTCAACTTCACGTATAAAAACAGCAGCCCTGATAATAAGAGAAAATTATAAATGAAGAAAATTATAAAAATAAATTATATATTGAAAAGTAGTGTAGCAGATATTAATTTACGAGTGCATCTTACTTGGTCCAGTCGATTACATCATGAAATGGCATCATTAGAGAATCAGCTATAATCACAGGTATACAACCAGCAGCCATTGCATCCAAAAGCACACTTTGGGCAAGCCTAGCGCCACGGATTATCAGACAAAACGTCGATGTCTAAAAGAACAGAAAATACCTTCAATTATATAATGTATTAATAACAATATTTTGCATATATACTGAATATGATTATATTACTTGCAGACTATCGGGATACTTGTATATATCCTCTCCTACACAACGTATTGTGTTGTTCATTGGATTAAAATGCAAACATGGACCCAGCACCAAAATATCTTTTGGATATGTCGTTTTTATTTCCATTAAATCTTGCTCAAAAGCATTATTAATATTGATTTGTGAAGACATTACTAGCCATATTCTAAAATGCAAAATAATTATATACATATATATGTGTATATATAAACTATGAAAAATAACAATGAAAGACATTACCTCATATTACTATGATTCGTTTTCATATTATTTATAAGTGGACTGTAGACTGGTAAACTAATGTCAAAACTAGGCCTGTATGTCAATGATGACATTCCAGCACCTGCAATCATTGCTCTTCCTATCGGTACATCAATGATAGTGTTATAGTCTGGTACAGTTCCAGGTACCATGTTAAAGATTAAGTGATTTTCTCCTTTGTTCCAGAAAGGTAATGCTCTTAGTGCCTGAGAGACTTCTTGCAATCTCAATCTATTCTGATTGAGAGTATCGATGGAAGGAATAAAAATACAAGCTTCGTATGGATTAGGAGTATAAAATTTACTGCTGATAATAGCACTCAGAACTTGATAGAATTCTTTCGTCATCTGTCCAGTTATTGATCTACCCATGGAGTCCAAGTATATTTTGAGTGGATAGACATATACCAGAAGTTTGTTCCCCTGACTGCCACATCGGTAAACGTTGAAACAAGTGAAATATGTACAGGAAGAATTGGTTGCATCTGCAGTATTCGAGTCAGCAGGTAATGTTTGAATGGGCAAGGTATTTATATCATTCAGCGTTATAGGAATATGTTCGGAATGTTTCTGTGTATTACCAAATTTGAAAATATAATATACTGAGATCAGTACAGTGAATAATGTAAATGACAATAAACATATCACAAAGATATTGTGATAATGATATGAGACTCTGTTGGCTTTATGTGATATACGTGCTGGTAATACCATCTCTTTCTCTTTCTTCCCACAAGATATTGAAAAATATATTGTTCTATAAAAATCTCATACATTCAAGTACATAAATTTTCCTTATAATAATTTCAAACATTAGCACACGACATATCTGACGTATGAAGAGAGCTGTCATGTACAGATATTTATCTCAGTATGTACACAATTAGAAATCCTCATTATTAAAATGACACTCCTCTTTCTTTTTTTATTAAAAAAAATTGCCGTTAAACTGTTAATGCAAAATTAATAATATTTATAATGTAAATACGATGTATACATAAATCTCTGTCATTCTTCAAATTTTTCAGCTTCTGCTAAGTACTCAGCTGCTCAGAGTCAAATCTAAAATTACAGTGAGGTTATGTTCGTAAAGTTTGTTCATTTTATTTGCGTTTGCACGGTTTGCACTTTACATTCAGCATAAAGGTCTATTCGCAAATAACCGTACTTGCACTACGCAGTATATAAACAAACGGTTTGCTCTTTTAGGCTGAATTTTTTGAATAGTTTACCTTTTCTCTTTTTCTATCCAATGTGAAAAGAAAAACAGGAAAGATTAACCGTGCAAGAAGCTTAGCTAAAATAAAAATATAAGTCGATTACAGTTTATCCAGACAAAATATAATCGCACAGTGCACGTGCACAGAAGATGGATCAATTGTATTTTTAAGCCAAATATCTTATTAACCATTGGCCTGTTCTTTTTGGCTGAACTTTTGCACCAGTTCATCTTTCTTCCTCTTTTTTCCTCCTGGAGAGAAAAGGAAGAAAGATGAACTGGTGCAAAAGTTCAGTCAAAAAGAACAGGCCTCATTTCTGTATTTTCTAGAATTAATAGCTGCGTTCAGCAGACTCAACAGTTTCGCAACCGTTTTATGATTGTCTGCTGAGATAGGACCATTCTTCTAGATCTAAAAGTATGATCCAATCAGCGCGAAGGAAACTTCCAACAGTTGCAAAACGAACGTTCTGCTGAACGCAGCCAATGCCTGGTTTATGCTTCGGTCTTAATCTTAAAATTCAGCCAATGAAATACAGATTTCCGTTAGGATCAATTAAGACTGGTAGCCCTATTGGCTGAATTTTAAGATTTTAGAATTAAGACCGAAGCATAAACCAAGCAT
>NW_017257222.1:135054-145581 GCF_001594055.1 Mycetomoellerius zeteki
AAGACCCTACGACTGCTACAACTTCTATTGTAGACCCCGCATTAAGGTCTAATTAGATGCAAGAACGCACCAATAGCAATGAGCGTTTATTCAACTGTCGAGTCTACTGAACGCTCATTATTTCAATATATTTATTGTGAAAATCAGCTGTTACAATTTTTTTACGAGCTAACATTTAACCTGCAATCTCAAATATAAGATTCATCGGACCTTGAGGATTGCTTGAGGACCGAGCATCATGAGCTTAACGTCGTACGTTGAAAACGCCGCCATTAGGTCGTCCGCGGGAAGGAACATGGCGGTGGTGACAAGCTGGTGACAATCTGATATGGGATGGGCGTCGCGCAGCTAAACGTAGGAACGCAGCTTTTTTTTCTCCCGCCGTAATGATAATGAGTGGTGATACCGCGACATATAAACATGGCGATCATTTGACGCTGCAGTCGTCCCTCCGATCCAGACGAGTCGCGGTTACTGCTGCTGCTCCTACTGCTGGGAATCGTGCGGGGGTAGCGATACACATAGCTCGGTCTAACTAACAATTTCCGTGATACACATACGAAGGCCCCGCGAACACCGTGGGGACGGGGAGATCGCATAACGAATTTCTCTCGCTGAGAGCGCCGCGAGAAGCTTGTCGGGTGACGCATAGCGAACGTTCCGGAGCCTGCGACGCGGCATCGAAGAAGGAGCGACGCGCGTCGTGTGCGCTAAGATGGCCCGGGAGTACGATCATCTGTTCAAGCTGCTCATCATAGGAGACAGCGGTAAATATATACGCGGATGCAACACCATCATACTAAACCGTCCCGCGATGACGCACAATTCTCTGTTCTTTATTATAACCGTATTTTCTCCTGCGCTTTATATATAACCTCCTTTGTTTCGATTATTTTTCTTCCTCTCTCTTTTTCCCCTTCCCTTTCGTAAATTTCATTCCGGATGAGGAGGATATAAAAAGCGTAAAAAAAAAAGTACGGATTGTTGCGCGGAGCGTTGCTGTCGTCCGTCGGTGCAAGCTGATCGCCTGTCATTATGCAGTTTTAGCAGCAGTTTATTAAATGATGAGCCTGACAATGGATACATGTCGGCTATCCATTACGCCGCCGGCGTGGCTTATTATTCGATTTCATGATGCGAAAATTGTTCTTCCTGCGCGACAGATTTAGAACAACGGTAGAAGATAATGCATTGTGTCACGATAATGGGAAACTGAAAATAAATAATTAAAAAAGCCAAAGATATTTATTATCATTTATTTCTCATAATTTTCACTCTTATTAATATGGCGATTGGAAAATTATGTATTTATTCTATTTTTTCTCTTTCTCTTTTCCTTTTCTTTGTTATCAATTGTATCTCTTATAATTTTAATTTAAGGTTAAATCTCTTTTTTTTTTATTCTACTCTTAATATAGATAGAAGTAATTAACTTGATGTGATACAAAATATCTTGTATTGGAGTAACGCACAGAAACATATGTTCATCAAAATATGATTTTATCATAATGATATTTATATCTTTTTTATATTTTTCAAATAACTTATTTATAAACATTTTAATATATATATAATTTTTTTTTCTTTAAAGCATAGGTAAAAGCTCGTTCTTCTATTCTATTTAATTTAGTATAGATAGAAGTAACTCTATATGATATAAAGCATCTTGTCTTAGAATCATATAGGTACACGTATTTGTTAAAGTGTAATTTTATCATGAAGATATTTATATATTTATGTTTCAAATAACTTATAAATTTAGTATAGATAGAGGTAATTAATTCTATGTGATATAAAGCATCTTATATTAGAGTCATGTAGAAACATGTTTGTCAAAGTGTAATTTTATCATGAAGATATTTGTATTTTTTTTATAATTTTCAAATGTTTATTTATATACATCTTAATATGTATAAAATATATTTTTTCTTTTGTCTTTAAGGCGTAGGTAAAAGCTCGTTGCTGCTGAGATTCGCTGACAATACCTTCAATGGCAGTTACATAACTACAATAGGAGTGGACTTTAAGATACAAACTGTGGAGGTAGACGGTGAACGAGTAAAACTGCAAATTTGGGATACCGCTGGACAAGAACGTTTCCGAACAATAACTTCAACTTACTATAGAGGAACACACGGCGTTATAGTTGTGTATGATGTGACCAGCGGTGATACCTTCGCGAACGTTAAACGGTGGTTACATGAAATCGAACAGAATTGTGATGTAGTTAACAGGGTACTGGTAGGAAATAAAAATGATGCACCTAATCAAAAGGTGGTCTTAACAGAAGATGCACAAAGATTTGCTAATCAAATGGGGATCCAGTTGTTTGAAACTTCCGCTAAGGACAATATCAATGTTGAAGAGGTATGCGTCACTTTAATTGTTTTTTATTAATTTATAAAGCTATAAAATAAAACTGGAAACTTCAAGCCTTTATATCACTTGTTTCCTTATTATATTGATGATAAAGCTAATTTTATTGAATTTTATTCAACTTCAAGAATACTGTAAATTTAGATAATTAAATTAATATATATTTCCTACTTCACTGCAATTTAATAATTATTTGCAGATGTTCATGGCGATAACGCGGCAAGTGTTGCGGACCAAAAAAGAGCGCAAGGAACGGCAAGCCATACAGACTAATGAGACAGTCAACTTAAGAAAAAGCACAAAACAGCATAGGAAAAGATGTTGTTAGCGAGCATTGTATAAGCACGCTACTCTCTATAAACGAAATATTCTTTGATACAATAATTAGGACAGAATAAAACAGAGAGCATGTGTTAGTATTACGAGCGGACATGAGACGCTGGAAACCCTGATATTTTCTAACACTGAGTTTTGTATTCCAATTACGATACCTAAGATTGTATCCTAACTAAAGTATACTTTTTTGACGTTAGTATTTAACATAGTAGAATCGAAATACCGAATGAACGCGTAGGGCTTATTTAGTGAAGATGATCGTCTGTGCGGCATTTTTTTTTAACACGTTAAATACTTTCGCGTGCTGCGTTGAAGAACAAAGGCCTATTCATATGTAATACTTACGAAAGGGTAACTCTTACTCACGCGTATATTAAAAATCATCCTTTCATACACGTTTTATACACAAACGCGTCATGTAATCATTAAACAAAACCTCGTAAGTGACGAACATTATTACGAGCATCTTCCGCTTACTTTTTTGTCATTATGTAATTTTGGTCATAGTAAAATTTTGCTGCATTCAACAATGAGTTACCATATTAATGCTAAATAAGTCGTATTTAGAGCGAGTAGGATTAAAGTTTCTTGAACAAACGGGCGACGAATATTGTTAGCTGGTCCAAATAATTTTTAGGACGTTTTAGTAAAATTAAGGTTCCTGTAATTTGATGACGCTTTCACAATACGTTCTAAAAGATTCAATTTAATCGAATACGTGGAATGTATTAGGGATGTGCAACGGCATGTAAAAAAATTATGTAAAAAAAGACTGCTATATGAAAACTGCAAAAACTGCTTGGTCGTGTGAAATTCAATATACTCCTGTTGTATTCGAAAGTTATACTGTCAGAAGACTAATCAACATGATTTATTTCCAATAGCCATTTACAATATGTATTTCGTAAAATTTTACAATTAGTTATAATTAATTCTTATTAAAGTTTTAAAATTATGGAATCTCCGAACATTAAATTTGTATATGAAACAATATTTATGAAAGCACATTTTAAGAAAGTTTTAAATAGTATCTAATAAAATTGAATACAATCGTGTCTCTTTATATTTTTTTAAGAATGATACATTTTTTAGCCAAAAGTATCAATTATATGTTATTATTTCCAAGACATTGGAATATGCAGTATTTATATCGCGTGCATCGTTATGCATTAATAAAATATTAAACAGTATTATCTCATTTTTTTAATTTTGTGTATGTCTCTCAATAGTTCTGTAACGAGGGAAAGATGAAAAGCTTGTAAACGTCCGAATTTTATATACTCGAATATATAAATACGCAAGTATTTTAAATTGTTCATGCATTTGCGATGAACAGACACACATGTACACGCATACACACGATTAAATATTTATTGCAGAAGGGTAGATAGCAAGATGATAAAATAATAATAACGATATCGGTCATGTCCAGCTATGACAGAAGCTGTCTGTATTAATCTGTGATAATAGTTAAGATAATGTCGCCAGCTGCCACTGTAATACTGCTGTGTGTACCTACTTCCTGCTCCCTGTGTTGTAATTAATATCGCTATTATTTCTCTTTTTTTCTTTTTAGTCAATTACATATCTCCCTTAGAGGCAATAAAGCGGCATCCTATATTGTGTACATATTCTCAACTTGCCAGTTTTAGTGGCATATTCACGAAATATTTCAATCGAGCATATTCAATCTTGTTTACTGTTATACAGTTACGACGTTGTAATATTATTATACATATGATTATAAATAAATAGGAGTCCACATGTATGTACCAAACAAGTATTGCCTTCACTCCTGTTTGAATTGATTTCTACTCCACTGTGTATTTTTTACGTATTATTTAAAATATATAAATATATAGCAAAGCTTTAAATTCACATAAAATTCAAATAAATGAACTTTTCTCAACCCAAGTTATATTGTATACATATAATCAATTCAGATAATGTTCAAAGATTCGCGCCTCAGTGTATTGTCTTGCTTGAATACAAATTCGAACTGAGCGAATACACATATAAGTATATTATTGTAACATGTGGGCATTGTTTTAGAAATAAATTCAGAATACAAAAATATAACACAAAAAGTTTATTTAAACATTATATATACTTTAATCTAATTTTGATTTTGAGTTACAGAAGTTTTCGTCTTTCTTCAATAATTTTCGTTGGTCAAACTGAACTAACATTCTTCACATATTTCTATCTAAAAAAAAGTGCTTACTAATAGTCAGTAAAGTCAATTCTACAGTTGCGTAAGCGTAGTTGTGATTGTAGTAGTAAGAATTAACCAATTACATCGAATGAGGAGAATATTCTACTGTGGTTGGTCAATTCTTACAACTACAACCATTTACGACTACGTTTACACAATTATAGAACGGACTTAAGACACAAAGACGCATGATCTTCACGCGAAAACGCTATGCAAGCTTGATTTATAACGCGAAATATAATAATTTTAATAACAATTTTTTATAATGAAACTATATTATAATTATTATAACGAAATAATAATTATAATGAAACATAAAAACTATAACTTAAAAATAAAATCAAATAGAACAAACGTTTATATAATTTTTTGCCATTTTTATGTCCTGATTCATTTCCGAAATTATGTTCACATATAAAATTCAATATAACATGCTCGAATTTAAAAAAATGTTAATAATCTAAAGAATTTATGATGGAATTTATCGACTATCAGAAAATTCCACTATTTAAAACGTATTATCTTATTTATGCGTGAAGAAAGATATTGATTTATACTTATGACCTATTATTATTGCTGTTACTTGCGAAAGTAACGATTTCGAAATTCACCGACGATGAGGCGCTATATAGGTAGCAACAGATATCCATGCAAAGAGAAGATAAAGAATACGTTCAATAAAATATCAAATAAGCGATGATATTCTTTCATATCTAGGTATACACAGGTATTTTCAAGAGAATGCTATATGCAGATAATAAATAATTCTTTATAATTCTTCTTAAGTTATAAAAATGTATATATTTATATCGTATATCTTTTTTAATGAATATAATAAATTAAAATAACTTAAGAAATGGTTTTATGAATATAGAATATCAGAATACGCATTTTTTGTTTCACTACCGTTAACGTAGAAAATACAACTATAGAAAGATTTATACTTTATTACTTATTCAACAGATTTCGCAATGGCATTCTTGCTGTCGTATCGTTTTTTACATGTGCTTTTAACTTTCGTATCCATCATCCTTTTTTACAGTTTTCACAGAATTATTATTATTGCTATTATATCATTATTATCTTACTAGTTGCAATTGGATACTTTTAACATTACGTTCATAAGAAAAATTGTTAGTCCTTTAGGACAGTATAATTAATAAAAATGAATATGTGCATATTCTTTATTATTGACGTAACATGCAAATGATTTCCTCTTTAATGTTAGATTAATAAGAAATTATCCGATTTATCCGCGCGCGAGAATATAAGTGAAACAGCCCCGTTGTATTTGCAATTGTTTTGCATAATGAATATGTGCAAGCCGCTGCTGATGCATCGATCGAATGAGCATCTGGAGAATAAATTAAAATATCTCTCACTCACTCGCACCCGTAAAATTTCTTGATTCGCGCAAATTGCGTGCTTTCTCGAAAGTTCTGTTCAAACATGTCGATTAAAATTAACACCGTTTTTGTCTTTCAATAAAAAGGCCATTATATATAAAAAATTTTAGTCGTAACCGTAAAGCCGTAAGCAAATTAACGATATTAAGCCCATTTTACAATTGCGTAAGCGTAGTTGTAAGTGGTTGTAGTTGTAAGAATTGACTAATGACAGTCGAATATTTTCCTCATATTTAATTGTGATTGGTTAAGTCTTACAACTACAACCACTTACAACTTTTCTTACGTAATTGTAGAATGAGCTTTACAGTCAAAACTATTTCGGTCTTACGTTTTAGAATACGATCATAATTAGCCGATATCTTACGATTATGATTAAAGGCATACGGAAAAGCTTAAATAGTAAGCAATAAGGAAATTAACATGTTAAATTTGCTGCTGTCCTATAAGTACACAATATTCCTAGAATGTTACGTGTATATTATTTACTATTTTTAATATTCGTATAACATTCTAAAAAATATTGAGTCTTATGTGGTGCTTACATTATTACGATCTCAAATATGATTCGCTTATTACTTTAGTTTTATTGCTTAAGTTTTGTGTGCCATGACCCTAAAATTTTTTTGTGATGGTCTTAAAGCTACTCAGGTCATAGCACGTATGTTCAAAATTAGGAGATGTCCTGTATCTATCATATCTTTTAGGCCAGTATACATAGTCGATTCTTATATTCAAGACTATCTTAAGTAGAGTTTTAAAATATCACAAACCGATCACAGAATCTGTAGGTCTATTCGCTTTTCTTAAAATCTTTAAAAATTTTTACACTTAGAATAAAATAAATATATATTCGTTGAAGAGAGAAAAAGCGAAGATGCTAAGTACAAACAGTGCAAGAACAAATTTTGTATTAACATCTTAAGATCCCAAACAACACAAAGTCTAAAATTGTGACATAAGACGTACGTCTTTAAGTCGTCTTTTAGATGCAAAAAATGTCTTATAACCCAATTTTAGACACTTTATTGTTGTCTGGGATATTATTTAAGACGGTTTTAAAATAAGAAATAAGAATGGACTATAAATAATCCCTAATAGGACAGATCTCCAAGAAACGTTCCAAAGAACATTCAGAGGATATCCCTATGTCCTAAAAACGTTCGCTGGAATGACCCACGGATAAAGTGTACTATTAGGGAATGAATTAGGCCTTAGGCACACGTATTCAAGCAAATTTATCAATAATATGCTTGCGCAAACTGCTTGTGCAAATTTGTTTGAACGTGTGTGTCAGAAAACTGCAGTTATTTTGGCTCGCACAAATGACTTTTCCGACACACATGTTCAAATAAATTTGTACAAGCAGCTTACGCAAGCATTTGATAAATTTGCTTGAACGTATGTAGTCGGCCTTAAATATCGTAAAAATTTTCTTCAAAAATTGGTTGATAAAAAACTGATGTAATACTCGTTTATTTATATAGAATATAAACTGTTCTAGTCAATAATAATATAAGAAGTTGTATTGAGAAAATTACGTGATTATAATATTCTTCACGTTCGTTACGTCTCGGATCGATCGAAATGTCAAATACATTATGACGTACCGAATTTCCAGCACAATCCTGCAATTCCATTAATTAGCACACAAACTGTCTCGTAAGTCGTTGTGAAACGGCACTGTTTAAATATCTTGTCGAAATTTGTGTCCAAAAGTGAATGGGCATTCATTTTTACAGACATTTCTAACAAATAATATTATGACTTATATATCTTAATCATTGTACATATACGTAGCTCGTAACATGTCCGTTTATCACAGAATTTACTGTGTATCGCGTCGTATATTTCGAAATAATTTCCCAGGATACATATTGTACACATCTTAAGGGCCATGGCACACAAAAAAACTTAAGCAGTAAAATGTAAGCAGTAAGCGAATTGACCAATCACAGTAGAGTCCATAAGGCCATAACATAAGCAGTAGCGAATCCAACATGTTGATTTCCTTACTGCTTACGTCTTACTGCCTGAAGTTTTTTGTGTGCCAGAGCCCTAATAAATATTGACGGTTATTTCTTCAAATATAAAGTGTCACCGGTGTCTTAGCTAACCGATCGAGACGCTGTTTGCCTTCTGACATTCAAAGCTTTCTTGCAAGATACGAAAAAAATTGTCTGTAAACGCATAACTATAGAAAAAGAGAAATCGACTGAATCCATTATACTGGCAGATCGAAATAAAAGACGGATAAGAATTATTGCGTCTTAATTCTTGAACTTTCAAAAGGTCTGCGAAGACGAAAACCGTCGCACTTAGCGACGTTGGGTCCTATCGAAAGAGACGGAAAAAATAAAAAAAAATCAAGCAAAAGAAAAAGAGAGAGAAAGAGTGCAGAGATATTAACATGAGCGATCGCGTCGAGAGAGAGAGAGAGAGAGAGAGAGAGAGAGAGAAAGAAAAAGAGAGAGAGAGAGAGGATTTAGTATTATTTTTAGTACATCGAGCGCGAATCGGCAGCGGCATTCCGGGATTTCGGCAAGCGAGGTAGTATCACGCGCGATGTGCGATGTGGTCCGGGGTGCGCACCGTGTGTCTCACCCTCACCCCCGGCTCCTCCTGCCCTCCCACCACGCAACGAAAACTTAAAAATGCCGCCGCAGCGCAACCCGAATCGATATTCGCCGGTGCAGTCACGTGGGACGGTTTCGTGCCGCGCGAGCCAATGAGCGGCCGCGACGAGCGCAGCTCGCTCCGCCTGTGCTCCACGGGACGACGACACGACATCTGCGTGCGGGTAGGCGGAACAACAGTCCGCGGCTGGTAGCGCACCGGTTCACAGTAGGTGATGTTCCGCTCTGCGGGCGGTCCACGTTAAGTGACCCCGACACGATACACGTCGACGACGGGCGTTTAACCAGCAGCAGCAGCAACAGCAGCAAAGGCAACGACGACGACAACAACAACGAAGAGAACGACGTCGACGAGAAAGACGAGCGAGAACGACATCACGACGTCGACACGTGAACAAGGCACTGTGCGCTGTCGTTCAACGCTGTCGCCCCTTTCGGCACGCGTACATTACGCACGCATCGTAAGTCTGTGTGGTGCAGTGGTGCCCGACGTCTGTGTGGTCTGTGGTACCCTATCGTCCACCGGAAGAAGAGCGCGGAGCCGCGACTCGTAAGCGACCCCGTATTTACTCGTACATATTCGCCGTAGTAGTTGTCTCGCGTGCAAAAAAGAGTCAGCCAGTCGTCGTGGCTACGGAACAGAGTGAAAGAGTAGAGGAAGTGACTGCGGTGTACGCGACGGAGATCGAGAGCGCTGAGTAGTAGTGCGAAGGGGACGAGGTGGGGCAGACTGGGTGTAAGAAGGAGAGGAGGAGCGAGGGAGCGAGATAGATACGGAGCGGGAGATAAAGAGAGCGAGAGAGAGGGACTAGCCGCGCGCGAATAGGACGGAGTGAGTGAGAGAGAGAGAGAGAGAGAGAGAGTGCGAGAACGCGGCGAGAGGATAAGGAGGGAACCAAGGAGTCCAGACGGTACGCGATATGGTGTTTCTATACGCGAAGGAATGGTGCTTCAGTGAAAAGTAACTCTCGCGGACGAGTCGTACGCTGCCGTATAGGCGCGAAGTCGCGTGTCGTATCTTTGCTTCCATCGATATATCGCTGATCGTAAGAGCGAAGCCGTTCCGCGGTCGATCGCGAGATAAATCCCGCTGTGTCCGTCCCTCCCCCCTCCCGTCACGACCATCACCGATCACGTCGTGGTCGTCGTGGATCGCGCGTTGAATCGTTGATCCGTGCCGTCGCGTCGACGCGGTGATATCGCGGCGGTCGGTGCGTAGCGCGGCGGCGATCGATAATCGCGATCGATATCGGGATTGTCGCCCGCGCGTTTGTGAGTGGTACATATATCATATCGGATACGTCTCGCGATACGTGCGCGCGCGCGCTCGCCCGCGCGGAAAAACTCTTATTATGCGACTACCGAAGTCGCGCTATAACCGGGAACGGCGGGGATCGGATTAACCGAGAAGATAGAACGCGAGACGCGGAGAAGAGGCGGCGGAAGAAGAAGAGGAGGTGGAGGAGAAAGAAGAAGAAAGAATTCAAGATAGAGGGAGATAATCACCGCGACGGACGAGGACACGGCGAGGAGCGCTCGTCGTCGGTTGCCGCGGCGG
>NW_017257222.1:145915-162787 GCF_001594055.1 Mycetomoellerius zeteki
CTGCCGGTCTACAGGCCTACACCATCAGCCAGGGTGGCATCTCCTCGCGGCACCAGCTGCACCCGCATCAGGTCCATCAACGCGGCACCGTGGTAACGCACGGCCAACCCGCCGCGAGCACCCACGTGTCCTCCCTGTATCCGGAGATTTTGGCGCTCATCTTCAGCTACCTGGACGTCCGCGACAAGGGACGCGCCGCGCAAGTATGCACCGCGTGGCGCGACGCTGCCTATTATCGCTCGGTTTGGCGAGGAGTCGAAGCGCGACTGCACCTCAGGAAACAGGCGCCAGCGTTATTCGCCAGCTTGGTAAGACGTGGCGTGAAGAAAGTACAGGTGTTGTCCTTGCGACGCGGCCTCAGCGACGTTCTAAAGGGCGTGCCGAATCTCGAGGCGCTCAACTTGTCCGGTTGCTACAACATCACTGACTCCGGTATCCTGAACGCTTTTTGCCAGGAATACCCGTCCCTCATTGAGCTCAACCTATCGCTTTGCAAGCAAGTGACAGACTCCTCACTCAGCAGGATAGCGCAGTTCTTGAAGAATCTCGAGCATCTTGAACTGGGCGGTTGCTGCAACATCACCAACACCGGTTTGCTGCTGATCGCATGGGGCCTCAAAAAACTCAAGCGACTGGACCTACGAAGTTGCTGGCACGTGTCCGATTTGGGCATCGCTCATTTGGCCGGACTGAATCGCGAGACCGCCGACGGTAATCTCGCCTTGGAGCATCTGAGTTTGCAGGACTGCCAACGATTGAGCGACGAGGCGCTCAGGCACGTGTCGCTCGGCCTCACCACTCTCAAGTCCATCAACCTGTCGTTCTGCGTCTGCATCACCGACTCCGGCGTCAAACACCTGGCCAGGATGTCGAGTCTACGCGAGTTAAACCTACGCTCGTGCGACAACATCTCCGACATCGGCATGGCGTACTTGGCTGAGGGCGGCAGTCGCATCACGTCGCTCGACGTGTCGTTCTGCGACAAGATCGGTGATCAGGCACTCGTGCACATCTCTCAAGGTCTGTTCAACCTCAAGTCCCTGTCACTGTCCGCCTGCCAGATCAGCGATGAGGGTATCTGCAAGATCGCCAAGACTCTACACGACCTCGAGACCCTCAACATCGGCCAGTGCAGCCGGCTCACTGACCGGGGTCTGCACACCGTCGCCGAGAGCATGAAGAATCTCAAGTGCATCGACCTGTACGGCTGCACGAAAATCACCACCAGCGGCCTCGAGCGGATCATGAAGCTGCCACAGCTCAGTACGTTAAATCTTGGTCTGTGGCACGTGCGGTGATGGCTTTTTCCGTGGCTAAGTGCTCTGGACGAACGCTGCCAACGTTATCGTCATCGTCATCGGCATCGTCATCGTTACCAAGGCGACGGCGACTCCTCGCAGCGACCCAAGGATAACTTCGTCTTCGCGCGCATGTTCCTGCCGCAGGCGGTAAGTCCGTTTCTGTCGCTCGGCGCACGAAGTCGCCCGAGCGCCCTCGACATCGGCATCTACGACGTCGTCAGCGAATAGCGTTTAGCTCGTTTCTCCGCCCGAGACGGGAATTTCCCCCTTTCTCGAGGGGGAAACAACCGCTGGTTCTCGAAGGGCACCGTTTTTCAAACGAATGGCATTACGTCCCTTCGAAGAGCGCTTTCTTTTCAACAAAAAAAAAAAGAAAAAAAATAGAAAAGAAGGCGACCGTTTCGAGCACATATACGCATTTCCGATCGTATTTGATCGTCGCGCGTCGAAGACGATCGCTAGATTAATTAAACGAAGGATTCGAAGAGTCTCAAATGCCTCGATTCTCGGCTCGCTCGACTCTCGAAAATTTAGGGAAAAAAAAAAGGAAACGAATGTCGCGTCTGGGATTTTCTCGCTCGTTGCTTCCGCAAAGCTACGATCAACGACACGCACGCACACGCACACATACACACACACACACATACACACACACACAGTTGGCAATCGACATATAACATTTTTAGATTAAAGATTCGAATTATTATTTCGATGAGTTTAATTTGTCATGTTAAAAATACGAAAATAACTCTCTAAATTCTTTGAAATGGAATCTTACTCTAAAGAGTGAAAATTGGGCCAATCTTGAAAAAGAGTGGCTCAATTTTCAATCTTTAAGAGTGACATTTCATTCTTCAGAATGACAATTTACTCTAAAAGTTTTAGAGAGAACTCTTATACTGATGGCCGCGTTTGCATTACATAACACATAGGGATTACCTTTGCCATGGCAAATTCGAACTCAGCGGTGCAATAATGGTTTCAATCTCTAAATTAGTTTTCTTATCGCCATTTTATTCTTGGAACACGCGAGTTTCAATAGAAATGTTAGTAACAAAAATATGACGTAATGATTAAACGTCTGTGCATCCTGAACAAAAATTATGCTATGTACTTTGAGAGTGTACATAATATACTTTTTTTTTATTAAATAAGTCGAATTAATTCGAACGTGATAAATATTATTCATTCTTCGTTTGGATGTTTCGAATATAAAACGTAATTATCTTGATAATGATTCACTTATCTTCAATTATGTGCTGTTATCTGTAGTTAATGATTGTGACGTGCAATATGGAGTAGCGACGCACTTTCAACAAGTTTTCTGTTTCTTTCAGGGTTGTTAAAATGATAGAGATAGTAATGCGTCTTGAACTCATGTCTCACATAGCGTTTACCTCAAAGGTTTGTTCCACAGGCCCATTACTATCCCTACGTCATTTATTTAATTTGCCTGTACAATATTATCTACAAAATATCATCTTATCTCTAAATACGATTTTTATACTGATAATATTTGAATCATCATTAACGTGTGTCCCAATAGGATTATTGACGTCGTTAGTTGATAACTGGATCAACGTTATTACTATTCGAAATAATTAATTTTTAATAGAATTTTTATAATAGAAGAATTTTTCATTTTTAATAGAATCTGATAGAACTGAGAGACTGAGATACTCAGTATCTCTCATTTCATTAATTTGCTACACACTGATATCCTTCCTTCAATAAGGAAATGCCATCCCCTCCCTTTCCCTCGTGAAACGTCTGTGTGAAAGTTCTTAGAGAGTCACTAACGTGTTCTCTTGGAAGTTTTACATTACTGGAATTATTCGTAAAATTAACATGACATTGTACAAACTTGAGGTCGCCCGCAAACTCTTTTCAAGGAATAGGCTTCTCTGCGAGGAGACTGCAGCGAGTGACTGGTTATGGCATTGATTCTTCTCTACTTATTAGTATTTCGTACTATATATTCGTATTATATATAATTTGTGCATACAATATACTTTTTTAAAACGTATCAGACAATTCGATTTATTTTTATAACGTGAAAAAGAGCGAACATATTATTACGTATTTTTACGTCTTGAAATGTTTGCGAATAGAATAGAAGAATTATTTTTAAAGGAAATTCTGAATTAATGCAAAACGAAAGATATCTTAATTTTGGTTAATACTGCACTTAATTGCACAAGATTGGATTTAAAATTGAAATGTAGACGAAATTTGGACTCTTTGCAAGACTTAAAATAGAAAAGAGTAAAATTCTAAGTTAAAATAGACTTGAAATGTCGAACGTGCAAAGCTCGCGGAGTTAGAAATAGAACTAGCATTTTGAACGATTGAACGCGGTTAAAGGCATACATATGATAGTTTATTCGATAATGTAATTTCATTCGCGACACTGGAAACACTGGAAACGTATTCGAAAAAAATTCGACCTTCGCATATATTTTTATCGGGTTTAGCATAGAAAGATTCAAAGATTACTGCAACATCGCTATGAGCTAAGAGCTATGTGCTTTTTTTGCATTGTGGCGTGTCCTTGGTCTGTTCCGCGCTTCTTAATCTGCATAATTTGCATATTTGACGTAATAGTACATCTATCGGGTGTGATTTAAATTTCACGATCTACAAGCAATCATTATAATTATAAAAGTCGAGAAATACAACATTTTCTAGCTTTTTAAATGTTTGCGGCATGTTATGTATTTTCTGTTAATGGAAGACATTTATATTATGATATATACTGGAAAAATACAGTTATGTAATATGGGATATACTATACTGTGTCATCGGCGAATAACACCCTAATGCTCGTAAAAATCGCTAAAAGCATTTTTAAACGTGCCAGGGATTAAGCAATATTACGTTTCGTTTCACGAGCCGCAGGGCACAAATTATACATATCTTCTGTTTTCGCAGAATAGAATGACTATTTTATATTTTTAGCAAAAATATTAAGTACTATTCGTTAAGTTTGTTTTATTTAATATAAAATTTTTAATATAAAAATACGATAATATAACTTTTCTTTGTTCACATTGATTTTCTAAAGTTTTTTCGGTAAAGAAAGTTTATTTACGAAAATTTAGTTTAATTACGTATATGAAATCTATATTTAAAAGATAATAAAGCTAATGGCAGTTTTTGTCTTAAAGTCTAATAATATTATCATTAATTCAATATATGTAATTTTTTTTCAATAGTAAAATTATTTTTCGATAGTAGTTACAGCTTTGTAATATATAACATATTTTATCAATTAATAAATCAATTTTATTTCTTTATTATCTATTTACACTATTAAACAGCAAGATAGGTATACATATTATCTTTAAGTTTTTATATATATCTAAGCTTTAGTTTTTAATTTACAATGAATTAAAGATAATGTACGAAGTGCGCACGTTTTGATGCAGCACATTTTGACTCTGATTCGTCTCTTACTAATATTATAATTTTTTGCTGTTGATGAAACAAATTGTTTAATTATTCAAAGTTAATCACAATTTAATAGCGATTTTCTCCGTTTGTTTTTATGCGCAAAATTAGAGAGAGAAGGAATGAATAAATGATTTTTATTTAACTTTCTCAGCTATTTATGCATGATGTTCATTAACATAATAAGCTAAATTTTTAGTCATAGTTTTATCTGTAATATGTATTATTACATATCATTTCTTCATTAATTGATTCATAACGAATTTTTAAATCAGGTAATACTAAGTTTTTTATTTGAATAATGTGAGTATTATATAACTAATATCTAGACTTTTTTTGATTTGTTTAATTGTCCCTTTGCATACATAATTAAATATAATTCATTAAAATGCTTAATTTTATAATTTTATAATACATGATTTTTGTTTAATAAAGTACTTTCTGAATAATTACATAGATTTCTAGACATATAAAATAAAACAATGAATATTAAAACATTACATAACTTTAGCTTTATAATAAATATATATCAAAATCGCGACTCTGTCGTTAAATATTTAAGCTCAAAATATTTGTGTTTGCATCTATTATCTTTAATCAGTCTGTCCGAGAGTCTGTCACTATTTAACTGTCTTTCGTTAATTTCTTTTCTCGATCTCCCGCGATTATCTTTAATTTCTCAATCAGCAGTTTTATATAATTAATTCATAAGTACAGTCTCTTCTTGCGAAATATGCACTTGGAAAATCTTTACAAACATTTTTATCAAAACTATCATTATCCTTAGAAAAAGGATTCTTACTAAAAAATTTTTTACTACTGTTGTTACCTCCAGCGAGGGGAGGAGGAGGAGGAGGAGAGGATTGCCTGTTCCTGTTTTGAGTTTTGAGGGTCAATTCCCAGAGGGCGGATTTCGATGCCGAAGGAACGCTGCCTGGGCTGAGAGGTGGAGCAAACGGGCGCTTTCGCGATTTGTGATCAAATAATTTGTCACATTCCGGGTGCAAACTGAGAGCGCGTTGCCTCCTTTTTAGCTAACGGCCATAAGAACTGCTCTGTTTTCTGTGTGATGGAGACTGTGAGAGGCTCGATAAGAAGAAAGAGACAGGAAGGGACTCAAACCGAGAGAGAGCTAAGTGATTACACCATGTTAGAATTAAAAGTGTTATTGAAAGGTCGGAAATTTTTAATCACTGAATCGAAGGAGGATTTTATGAAGGCAAAGTTACAAAATTAAGATCGTGATTTTACATAAGACACCAAACTCTTTTGTGCGCGCACGTTCTTTTGCGTTTATATCATCGATTGATTATGAATTATGACGCAATAGAGAATTGTTGTTTATGTTTGATGAAATCAGATGTCAATGCGGCCGCTGTGGTGCGCAATGAATGATTTCCAATTTCTGATATTAGAAGCTTTCGACGCAAGTTTCTGGTTTTTTCGTTAGAATAAATCTTCTAAGACTTCTAGGTCCTCAACTGTCATTATCGGAAATTCAGATAAAAAATTTGGTTCTTCATTATGTCTTGCCTTATGTTCGACTAATTCCAATCACATTGTTTCAATTTTGTTGCTTAAATCGATAAGTTGATCCTTTACTTCGTACAATGTATTTTTTAGCAACATTAATTGTTTCATAATTTCTTTTTTAAATGCTGAAAAATAGATTTACAATTTTCTGAATAAAACGTTAGAATTTACGTTTATTGCCCACATTTATTTTAGTATATAAATTATTTCTTACGTGTATTGCCAATTTCTTTTTTTTCCTAGATATCTATTAGAAGATAGACATTTATTGGAAGATAGATGGTCTTTTTGATTTTCCCTTTTTTTAAATTAGATTTCAATATATATTCAATATTTATTTATCATGTAATGCATCATATACAATATTATTCAAAGTGTAATCTATTAATTTAACTTTATTGTTACGAATCGAAGCTTTTATAAGGGAACGGTCGGAACTGATTTTGATCCCTCACCGATTTTGATGGACTTTGGATATATTGTAGAGTTGATACCAAAAAATATTAAATCCATATTTTTTTATAGCTCCTTAACTCAAGGTTTAGGGGGTAAACACCCCCTCGAAAATAATTAATTTTTTCGTTTTCAGTGAATATCTTCGAAATTATGTCGCATATGAAAAAATGTTTTATATAAAAGTTTTCTAGTATTTTATACTCTGTATAATAGTATGTTCACTTTTTAAAAAATCAAATTTTTTTAACTTACTCCTATCCCCACTCATCTGAGTTGAAAAATTTAAGAAATTTTTTTATAACAAAAATTAAAGAGCATCGAATACCGAATTCATTCACGTATAATAATGTTATGGTTCCACGATTCAATTTTTCAGAATATGAGATGATAATCGTGTTACAGACGCAACGCATGTTATCATCTCGTTTTCTGAAAAATTGAATCGTGGAACTCTCTTCTCGGACATCCCTCCCATTTTATGTATTTACTTCGGTTTACATGAAATCGTCGTCGTCATCCTCCTTTACCTCCGCCGTTGCAACAAGGATCTCGAAAAGTTCATCCTCTGACACCTGGAGGAGGTCGAGCATAAAGTCTACACATTCTTCTAAGTCGACATTGTCCCAGTTCATTTGGCTCCTCCCGCCGGCCATGGATGCATTCTCCTCCTCCTCGGCGGAGTCATCTTCGACCTCCTCTGGCGGGGGGCACCCTCCCTTTTCTCCACTACGTCAGACTCTGATTATATGACTTTGTCTTTAAACGGAAAAGGTTCATGTGGTATAAAACTTTTTATAGAGAGAAAAACTAATGTACGGGATTTTAGAATCTAATAAATGCATTCGAAGCGACAATGATGCTTCTTCTACTTTTTCTAATTTATTTGGCCTACACTGATGAAATGATGACGAGTTCGGCCAGCTTTTTGAAACAAAAATTGATTCTGGGATGGAAATTTAAATCTGGGCTAAGAAACTGAATATTGTGCGCGAAAAAGCTCGGCAGATTTAACAAAAATTGGGGATGACGCAACATCCAAGCCGAGACGAAACACGTCCGTCCCGATTCACGCTCGTCTTGGAACTAAAATTGGTTGTGTTCAGCAGAGAAAGCTTTATAACTGTGATAAAATTCTTGAATATGATTGGTTTATACATTTAGATCCAATGAGGAACTAAGGGCAAGACAAATCATATTAAAGAATTTTATAACAGTTGCAAAGCTGCTTTTTCTACTGAACGCAGCCATTAGATTTAACATTTAATATTAATTCCTACATATAGAAAGTGTGGCGCCTAAACTTGAGTAATCTTCTAAAATTGGGAAGAGTGTAAATTCTTCCTGTTTTTCCTCCTTATCCTCTTGAATAAGATGTGTATCTAGATGTATCTTACTGGTGTGTGACTTGTACGTAAGTACAACCGATGCCACTGGTAAAAACCAAGAATTGATGTACCAACTCATAATTTTTCTAAGACTTATAGTTATTTTTAAAAAAATTACATAGAAAGCCTTTTTTAAGGTCTTTACTTGGTAAGATGTACCCCCTTAAGCTCTCAGACATACTGTTCCTAGTCGCAGTCTTCTTCAATATCGATATGTTGGTAGTTTAGGAACCCGTTTTTCCAGGTTTCTGTAATCCACGCCTCTCTCCTGCCTTTGCAATTTCTGCAGGAACTATCTCTTCTTCCCGATTAGATCTCGGAGACGCTCGGTAACTACGTTCGAAATCATCCCAACTTCTGCCGCCACCACCGTAGGGTGAGCAGCATCCTGACCCGAGCATCTCATGCCATGATTCACCGGAGTACTTGTGGGCCTGTCCTGGTCGTTGTAATTTTGGGCTATTCGTACCTCTGGTTCCCGCGCCTTTTCTAGTGCGTGGATCTTCCCGTACTAGCTTCTCTATTATCTGAACCTGCTGTGGAGTCTCGGGAATTGTCTCCAGTGTTTTCGAGTTTGGGGCGTGCCAGTGGATGAGTATATTCCTTGATTTTACGGAGTTCAAGGACCAGTTAGATTCTTTCCTTTTTTTTCTATTTTAATTCCTTTGAAGGAATAATTGGTCGTTTGTGAATTTATCTTCCCTATTGCTACTTATTGATAAAATGTTAATATATATGTTTTATACTAATTTTGGTCATAATATTTGTTCAAGCTTTAGACGGCCTTTGCAAATCACTGTGGCCTACCGCAAAAAAATATTCGTGTCGTATAATATAATATATTCTGTCTTCTCTCATTAGTTGATTCAATTTTAAAGTGAGTATAAAAAATTAAAAGGTTAATTAAAAATAAAACGAATAGTTGCGGCACAACATTAACAACGATAAAAATTCTTTGAATGTGATTTAATGAATCACAAGAAAGTAAAACGCAGTTCGCATACTTCGTTCTGCTAACTGCGACGGGGGATGATGGCAATGCCAAGATTGCACGTGATACTTCTAGGCTATTCAGAGACTATAATCATCTTCGCTCGGTCGCTCAACGCGCGAATTGTTCAGATACCAGGATGCTGCATCGCCAAGATTAAATCCGAATTAGCTAGACATCCTAATTGGCTGTTAAATAAGTATCGTTTTATTTGCGCTTTTTGATAACAAATTTTTTGAAATTTTTTTTTTAAACATGCATACCTTTATCCAATAAATATCTAATGTTTAAAAAAAAACAATATCTAAAAAATGTCTTTCCGCACAAATTAATTTTCATCCATTTAAATTACATTACTCTGAATTTAAATAATTTAAAAAATTTTAAAAGAATAGATGAAAAATCAATGCTTTATAAACACGCTGAGGTCGTTTGAAAGATTCAAGCAAAGGATCTCGAAATTCTCGATAGACATTGAAATTTACAAAGGAGATGAGACTTCCCGTATCTAGCAGAGCGCTCAAATTATATTTTTTATTATTGAATTCTGAAATTTTCATGGATGAACTCTTAATTAAAACGTTCCTACCGGTTGGCAGCTGTATCAAGGCTATTGTTGAGTCGACTGCAGGCTGGACTGCTGCGACAGAGTTGGTCGCTTTGGCCGGTATAGTTACGGGCAGCAATCTGATTTTTTAACTTAACATTTATTAACATCAATTCCAACATCAATTAACAATCAATATTGTCCGATAAACAGCTGAAAACAGTTGTTATAGAAATAAAGTGTGGCATTAGTGTGTCCTGGTTGTTTCCCACACTTATTTATTCGAGACGACGCGATGCGAAAGTTACATACTTTGGGTCTTTGTAGCTTCGTACGTGGAGATCGAACATTCGTTCGAGGAAGAAAAGAAGAGGAGGAGGAGAATCAAACCGTACGGCATGCTCACTTCTCTCTCCCGTTCCTTCCGTGGAACCTGAACATTCTGCCGAAGGAGTAGCGTGGAAGTTGCTGCTTCCGCCGTATATAAAAAATAGGTGTGTGCCAAAAGTTTCGCCTTTCTTTTTCATCTTCCTCCATTCGCCAATGTGCGTGCTTCGCTGCTACGTAGGCGTTACCATGCACCGCGTATTTTGCCAATAGACCTTGTCTATCCTTGTCCTGCTATTTTTCTCCTCTCGCCTCGGCTGAAAGAAGCGATGCACGAAAGAACGGTAAACGATACTGCATTCGTCGTTTAACCACGCAAAAACGTGTAAGAAATTTAGTCGAAGTTTCTACAAGAGCGTCATCTACATAATTGAAAGAAAAATAATTATTTTAAAGAAACGAGAGAGAGAGAGAGAGAGAGAGGGGGGGGAGGGAGGGAGAGGGGGAGAGAGAAAGAGAGAGAGAGAGTCGTTAGTTATACGCTCTAAGACTCTTCAAACGTTATGAATCATACATTATAATTTTTTCATATTATTCGCATTTTGTAATAATATAAAACATTGCTCAAATGTATGGAGTCAGAAATTTGCTCCTTCTCAATCGCAAATAAATACTGCGGATAAAATCGCAAATGTGGAACGCAAATCTTAAATATTATATTAAATAACTCTTCTCACTTTCTCTTTATGTTATACTTTTTGAAGATGGCTGGAAAAACAGTGAAAACATCGGTCGGAGTGTACAGATTGAATTAAAAATAAAACGTTAAAAATATACGAAATAATTGATTGAACAACGATTGCTTGCAACTGGAGCGAGATTTCTGTTGCTTTACATTTGTAAATGCAGATATTTATATACATAAATATTTTGGATAATATATCAGTGTTTTTGAACTTATTATCACTAACGAAGAAAAATGGGTGTAAACATAAATATTCCTCTCAATATTGGTTTAGATATACGCAAACAAAAACTGCGGTACAGTTCTCAGTGGCCTTCCTATATTACTTATATTTGTTCCAGGACTATATTACTATACTGCCCTCTATCATTAGTACATTGATACATTTTTTCAAGACAATTTCATGTCTAGCTGAACTAATGTATACTTGTAAAGCATTTATACAGAATGTCCTCGGATGTTTTATTAAAAAGTTATAACAAAACTATAAAATTTAAAAAAAATTATCTAATAAGCAAAGGGACTTAACTGTCCTTTGATGAACTTTGAGTATGCTTTTTAAGACAAAATAAGTTAGAGCACATATTTTTTTATACGCGCTTTAATTCACTTTTAAGGGGTGAAATATCTTTAACAAAAAAATCGATTTTTTTTTCTTCGATTAGAGGGTTTGCGGATTATCACCGTGTCTTCTTTCATGGTCGATGCCAACGTTTCGTGAACCATGCTGTTCACTTCATCAGGGCGAGGGGTGCACTGATTTTTTTTTCTTTTGAGGCGAATATTGTCGAAACTGTAAGAGATAAAAAAATGTTTGAAATAAAAGTTAGGTTGTGATTTTACAAAGAGTACTTTCAATCATAATAAAACAATTTTTTTAAGTTAGTTTATTTACTGTCCCTACCACTTAACCTTTTTGCTAACTTTTGATTTTTTAAAAATAAAATTAAAGGTTACTTTAAGACGAATTTAACCATGTATGGCAAAGTTATTTTTTCCGAAGTATCATTTTTGAGAAATAATTACAAACACCTGTTATACGCCCATCATCCCTACTCGATTCTTCAAGTTCTGTTGCGCATTTTCGTACAATAGAAAATAACTATATAAACAAATCTATTTCGGGAAAACTCTGCATATACAGGGTGTTCCCAAAAGGTGGTACCAAATTTTAGGGGTATGTAGTATTCGTTAAAACAAACCAAAAAGTCTTAATGAACAGTACTCCGAAAATCTTTTATTTCTAAGTTATGAAGTATTTTCTTCTATGAAAAATAGAAAATAACTTAAATTTATAATAAATGTTCAATGTGCCCTCCGTCCATTTCAACACACAATTCGGCACGTCTCCTCATTGAAAATCGAACACGTTTAAAGATTCCGGGTTTATTCCGTATTTGTTGACAACAGTTTTCAATTCTCTGAGTCAATTCATCTATTGTATCAACTGATGTGGCATATACCATGCTCTTCAAGTGTCCCCATAGATAATAATCCAATGGATTTAAATCCGGTGAGCGAAGTGGCCATACAGCTGGACCGCCACGCCCTATCCACCTTTCTTTAAAACAATTGGTTAAATAGCGTCTGATATTAACGAAGAAATGGGCAGGGGCACCATCGTGCATGAACCACATTCGTTGTCTATGTTGTAAAGGAATATAACTACAAAATTTTTTATGGCATACTGTTATTCAATACTTACTTAACATTTGAATGTGATCATAGTATCAAGATTGAAGGTCAATAGCAGAATGGCGCAGCGAAATTGTGCATATTTCTTACGGCATTATTGTTTGTATTATGTAAGTGCATAATATATAGAATACATGTCGCATTTATGATTTACATTTATTGTTTTATATATAAATTAAATTAATGTCTTACAAAATCGTATTTTTTTAGTGTTGTGTTGTTTTACTTTAAACCAACAAGAGGAATCAAATCATTAAAAAATTAAAGATCAAAGAATAAAAAAAAATGAAAACAAAAGATGAATAAAAAAAAGTAGGAAAATGTTGGAAGTAAAGTTTATACGCAATGAGCAGCAGTATAAGATGCTGTCGCTACGCGAATGTTAGTTCAATACACCAGTGTACCAGTGTATTAGTTGCTTCGACTTTCGAAGTATTGATATTTCAAGAATTTATATTAATGTTTATACTTTTTGGTTATAAACTTGGTTTTTTATCACAAAATTTAGCTATTTACAAAAAAGCTATTCTCAATTGAAAGAGCATCTAGAAGCAAAAGTAATTGATTTATTGAGAATGTTAAATATTATATTACCCATTATAGATTTAAAAATATATATAATTTTGATGAAAGCGGATTCCAATTAGAACTTTATGCTAGTCGTTCATTGGCAATTGGAGGCAAAAAACATAGAGTGTATGGTACAATCTATATCAATAACTACATAGTTACATGATACAACCAACTATTTCAAGAGATGATAAATTACTATCTACTTTTTATTGTTAAAAGAACCCACTAAAACATAAATTTATTTAAAATATAAATATTAATATATGTGCTACAGTGTCTATCGAACCTATTTAAGTGGTACGCATTCGACTATAATTCACAGATTATTAATGAGAAAAGACACAAAGGAAAAAGACTAAGGAGAAAAGAAGAAATAAAGCCTTATATTATTCACGTTATTTAATCATACATAAATATATTATATGGATGATTTTTATAACTTTTATTATAAATAAAAAAAATGTGATGCAACAAAATTGTATTACAATGATTGTGTTTCAATACAATAATATATAATAAAGTGACATGAGAGAGAGAAAAAGTTAGAAATAATGTAAATATAATTTATTTATGGTTCAAATGTATAACAAATGTGATAATCATGAAAGAAATGTTATTACAAAGAGATTTTTTACCATGCACGAACTATTATAACAATGCCGCTGCAAACATCATATGTTGCTTTTGAGTGTTTTTTAAAAACAAAATTTTGTGGATATATCAAACTCTTCTAGTTTAATATCTATATAACCATTTTTATGTATCAGGTATATTTGAATAAATTTTTTAATCTTGGCATGTAAATTAAAAATGTGTCAGTGATTACAGTTTTAAAATGGAATCTCGTGGATAAAGTTTGATTTCTAAACTTAGAAGCATATTGATATCTACCTGGACGAAAAATGTTTTATAAAGTTTTTCTATAAGAGGAAATCATACACATTCAATGGTTGTTTCTGACCTGTTGTTCCTACTGGTATAGTTGAAAGAGCAAAATCTTATACAGATTCTGATTTATTTCTTACAATAGCATCAGGACAATGGCCAGTCGATGAATCTAATAAAACTGATTTAGGACCAACGTTTGAAAAATAAACTTTTCTTAACCAAATTTTAAAATGATGTGAAGTTAACTTTACAGATTTGGAAGCCATAACATAAATATTATTTTGTTTAAACATTGTTTCTTGTACTCTAGAATGTTCCAGGATTTTTTTAAAATAATAAAAAGTGTGTAGTTGTTGATATTGTATTTTTTTTTATTTATTTAACTCCTTTAGATCTTGCAATCTGTCCCAATTTAAGACATTCAGCAATAGGTAGGCTTAGTAGTAAGGTCCTGCACGAAGTGCATCCAATGATGCATTCGAATCTTATTCAGACATCACGTCAGTCAGCGACTAGATCCAAAGGAGTCTTCCTTTTCAATCTTCGAATTGGGTTTTCTCCTGACATGAGATGTCTGGCTAGAATATTCGGATGGTTTCTAATTCTGTCTCTGTAGACTTTAGTCTTGGATTCGATTTCTTTAATGGTTGGTATGTTCAAATCGTGATGCAAAGTATTATTGATCACGAACCAAGGAGCATTTGTGATTATCCTTAGGATTTTTGATTGAAATCTTTGTAAGATTTCAACGTTAGAGTGGAATGCTGTATCTCACAACTGGATCCCATAGGTCCAAACGGGTTTCAAAACAATATGGTTTTGTATATAAGCAACTTATTTGCGAGATTTAGCATATCGTTGCGCCATTGGAATGAATGAATTACAATATTCTAGAATTCATAACGTTTTTAAGAAAAAGGATATAGAAATTAGCAGTTTTGCGACACATATCTGCAAGTTAGTACAGGTGGTGTTTTGTATATGCAATGAACACATCTGAAGGAAGATGTATGTAAAAAATATTTGACGTAACGAAACAGATCGGATTTTACTCCGAATCGAATGACTCGTGCTCCAAAAATCGAGTGTCACAACATCCGGCAAAATCATCGGTGTACGCTACTCCGAAATTTCCAGAATGTCACACGTTTCGTACATGTTGGGTATGTGACGCTCGCTCAAGTGCTCCTGCGCGCTACGCTTATCTACAGAGTGATAAATCCCTATAGTTACAGTAATTTCTTACAGTATCATATTAATCATATGACAAGTCGATGTAACGTCAGTCTTTGTGGAAGGGTGATTCTTAATAATAATGATTCCACAATTAAAAAAATGGATTGCTCTTTATTGTAATTTGTACACTATATACAGCGGTACCTTTTGGTACTTAGTGGATTGCTTTATAGCGCCTTGCGTGCGCGCATGCGTGCGCGCGTGCGTGCGTGCGTGTGTGTCAGTGTATGTTTAGAAGGCTTCCTAGGAGTCGTCGGTGTCGGAGTCCGTCCCAAAGAGTTGCTGGGACAAGCGCGGGTTGATCCTCCTCTACCTTCGTCCCGGTGTCCTCGGCTTCAAGGGCGTGAGCGGCAGCGGTGCTGAGCGGTGGTCCAACCGCAAACTCCTTGAGTTCCTCCGGTGGCGGCAGAGGTGCTGACATTGGAGGCCACCCGAAGTTCGTCTGCGTCTCGATGTTGGCGGATGGTCGCCGTCGAGGATCCCTGACGGGGGTACTTGCTCGTGGAAGCTTCAGAGGTACGAGCTTCCACGGGAGGAGAGTAACTCCCGGGTCGAGCGGCCTCTCCAGGGGAAGTTCCCCAGGTATGCGAGGGGGACCGGAGCGGTCCCGTCGACGTTTCCGTGGCAGGTACCTACTGCCAGGAATCGCAGTTACAGCGGCCCGAGAGGGGCTCGCGCTGTTGTCGAAGGCCCGAGAACGAGCTCGCTTCGAGGATACACAGAGGCCCGTGTAAGAGCGCGCTCTGTAGTGCAAAGACCCGAGAAGAGCTCGCTTTGCGGTTAAATGACCTTGCACTTGAGTTAGAGGCCCGTGGTAGAGCTCACTCTAAAGGTACAATTTCATGCAGCGAAGCTTCGCTAGCGAAGACTCCCCACTCCGTCGTAAACGAAGCCAGCGTTCTTCGCTCTTCGCTAAAGCCCTCTTACCTTTTCATGAAGCGAAGATTCGCTGGCGAAGTTACTCCCACTCGCCATGAATAAAGGAGCGTTGAACAGACAATCCAAAAAATTGATCAATCAAAAGATGCTTCGAATTATTTGGCCAATCAAGTGGACCATAGCCAGAGTCAGCGTTGCTTCGCTCATAGTTGGACAATGTTGAACTTTGAGTGAAGCTTCGTTAGCTAAGCATTTTCGCACGAATCGACGGAGTGAGGGGTTTTCGCCAGCGAAGCTTCGCTGCATGAAATTGTACCTTAACTCTCGTGAGAAGATGATGAAGACCTCCCGCAGCGCTTATTAATATTCATGGTGAATCGTTCTTGCGTGCGAGTTGCGTGGCCCTCTCGCGGTGACGGTCGGAACTCCCGTCTGGCGGGCGCTCGGCCGGCGCCAAGCGTGGCGCCGAGCGAGCGCCTCAGGGGCGGCGCGTATTGCGCGCACGCCCCCTTGATTCTGCTAGTGGCGTTTTGCGACGCCACAGCCTTATTAATTTTTTCACGGGCAGTTGCCATATTATTGGTTAACTTTTCTTTGTGTTTTTTCATCTTCATTCTACTGCATCATCGGGTTTATTACTAACAAGGGAACCTCTCGAGGTGATAAATTCTGATTTTAATGAAACTTTGTGAACTTGTAGTTTACATAAAGAGATGAATTTAGAAAATATCAGTTGCTGCCCAAAAACGGTTTGAAGGGGTGAAATCACCCTTTACGTGTACAGCGGTTTTCAGCTTTTTCCGTTATATCTTGAAAACTACTTGAGATATAAAAAAATGTTTTATACAAAAGTTTTACAACAAAAT
>NW_017257222.1:163231-230418 GCF_001594055.1 Mycetomoellerius zeteki
AATTTAATAATGCACAGTTAAATAATTTAACTCAAGAAGATGTTTTAATTTGACTCTAATTTATTTACTTTCATACGTTAATGTGAACGTTGCTTATGTTGAAATTAACTACAGAAATGGATTGATTAACATTTTGATACACATGGAAGTAAAAAGATAATAAAATGTTATTTAACTCAAGAAACAGGGTTGCCATTGACATCTAATGGCTCCTTTGACATCTAACAGTGGTGAGTTACGGTACCATATATTTCCTGTAATGTTTAAGCACATTTTTTGTTATAAAGAGCAATGAATGTATTTATTATAAATTTTAAAAACTACTTGTTAATCTCGTTATTAATACTAACATGATTATTATATGACAAAATGTTCACAATTATGATATTCTTCAAAAAAATGCTGCATACAAAGATATTGCTTGCACCAGGAACATCGTATTACAGCAGGTGCACCACATATGGAGCAGCGAGGTATGTCTTGAATATCCTTTCCGTTGTGTTGAATGGCGAAAATCAAAGACTTTCGTTTACGTGTAACTATATATTTCACTTAAATCTCAACGTATACAGTAGGGTCGTGTTCGCTCGCTGCTTCGCTCGCTGCTTCGCGCGTGCTTCGCGCGTGTGTGTCGCTGAACAAAAGACGCATGCACGCCGCCTATCTCTACTCTCGACAAGCGAGTTGCTCCCCTGCGTTAACGGCAGATAATCGCGCGCGAAACTTGAAATGCAAAGGTTCCGGCCTGAACACGTTGAAACAAAAATCTACTGGAGTTTCGAATTGTGGCGGCCGTTCTTCGATATATCCACTCTTATACCAGGCATATTTAAAAAGATTATGAAATCGCGGAGAAGATAATTATATATGCGTTAAAGATTGTAATTTGATGATATTATTTCTCAAATGTAAATTAATATCATAATTTAATAACATAACGCGATCACTGAATGTTCTCACAAAGTTTTTCCATAGTCTAAATCCATAAACGTCAAGAGGTTGAATCATTCCCGTAGTTTTCTTTGGTATAGTTAAAATTCGTATATCTTTATCTTTCTTTGGCATAAATTTTTGCAGACTTGCAGGACAATGTCCGCTCCAAGAGTCTAACAACAGCACACTAAAACTTCCAGTTGCGGGTACAAATACATTTGTAAACCAAGACTGAAAATGTTGTGTAGTTAATTTGCCCGATTTTGATGCTGCAATGTAAACATTTGCAGGTCTAAACAAACTTTCTTCTACGCGTGGTCCAAAATTTCCACTCGCTTCTTTCAATACCAAATAGAGAGGCGATTTCAATTGTCCGCTTGCAGAAATTATGGGCATAATCGTGTAACTATGTGTAGTTGCCGATAGTGATTGAACTATACTTTCAACTGTTTTAACACCTTGCGTGGTCAGTGTTCTGCCTGAATGTAGTTCCAAATTGAATCCACTTTCGTCTGCATTATATATATTCTCTAGTTCAAAAAGATCTATATTAGATTTTACGGTAGCTATGAATTCCTGACATGCAATTTGTAATTGTTCTTTATCTCTTGTCGCAGAACGACTTACAAATTTTGTTATTTTTCTTGACACAATTCTATGTTTTCTTTTAAAATTTAATATCCATGTTGCACTAGCTTTAAATGAAGGAAAATCGATTTGTGCCTTGGCTTCTAGGGCCCATCGTCGTAAATCCATATCATGAATAATTCTTTTTTCGTCATCAGCTTCTTTAAAATTTTGTAAGACATATTCGGAAATATATAACATCTTTTCTCTATGAGTACCTCCTTTGTGTATGTAATATTCCCATCGATATAGTTGCGGCAAAGAATTCACTTTTCTAAAACGGTGTTTTACCGATGATAAGGAACGCCGTCCCTTTTTTGCACTTTTCCAAAATTCAACAGCGCTTCTTTTATAGTTATTATTAACAATTTCTCGTTCTTCTGAAATACAAGTATCTTCTGCTTGATCATCATCTTCATCTTCTTCAAGTATTTCCATTTCATCATCTTCGACAAAATCTGCATCAAGTAAGTTTGATTCCCAAAAATTTTCAAATTCTAACGTAGTATCAGTATGAATATCACATGACATTTCATTCATTGAAGAGTGTATAATATCCTTTATTACATCGCGTAATTCAATTTCTTTATCGTTTACAGGTGTTTCCGGAATTTTTGAAATTTGAAAAAAGATAATTAACATATTGAGAATATTTGCAGGATTCACTTGTACCATTTTAACGATTTGCACTGTTTGACTTTGCACTTGAATTATTCGTTATTCTTGCTAATTATGCTTTAGACTGAAATTATTGCAAGATCATTGTGATTTATATAGTAATACCAAGTGATATTATCTATGTATGACTATATCACATTTGAGCACGTACATCATATATGATATAAAATGTAAGATATTCGTCATGAGTCGCGCAAAATAATTTTCCATATATATAAAACAAACTTAATCACAGTACATCTTTTGGGTCATATAATCATTGCTTATTGTTGTTAATAATACACAAATTTTTATATATTTTGATTAATTTTTCACCACTTTTAGGCAATGTAATAAATTGATTTACATCTTCAATTTCTGGAATTATGTATTTCTGTGTTTCTTCTAATTTACTTTCTGAATATACAGGCTTAATCTTACGAGGGAACACAACCAAGTGTCTTCCTCCATTTAAATGAGCTTTTAGTATGTTGTTCTATGAACAAAAATAGGAAATACGTATTTTTTTTATATCTGTTGAGTCGCACGTTAAGGGGGTGTAAACCTCCCTTGAAAAAAAATCAGTTTTCTCCTTTCGAAGCGAATATCTTCGAAACTATAAGAGATAGAAAAAAATTTCTAGAATAAAAATTGAATGGTTGCAAGAGTACTCTTTATAACTATAATGAAAAATTTTTTTCAAATTTATTGTATACCCCTATCCTTATTTTCAAAAATTTTTTAATTTTTTATTTGATGAAAATTAAAAAGCATTTTACGCTGAAAACAACATGTATATTTAAATCACGTTCCAAAAAACCATTTTTCAGATATGAACAAAAACGTTTTTATATACGTGCTTCGTACATATTCGTCTATAATCTCTATTCGTCTCTGAATATTTTTTAAAAATATCTTGGTTATAAGTATATTGTCTAAAAACATCTTGGCTATATGTATAGGGCTATGAGTCAACCTGGCTTGGCTCGTAGCCCTATATTTATTTTAAATTTTATAAATTATTTGAGCCTTTTTTCTTATATTATTTCTTATTAAAACATTATTCATATCAACATTGAGCACTGGAATTAGCTGCTCTATGATGAAAATGAAATGAATAAAATTTTATAAATGTAATAATTTCTTTATTCGTGCTTTGTTTTTAATTGTCCAAAATATTTCGTACATTCTTTTATATATCTTCAAGGAAGCATCTAAACTTCTGGAAAAAATCAAAGGGTTGCAAACGGGTAAAACAACTAATGAAACAACTCAACCAGAACAAAAAAACTGACAGTAATGGAAAGTGACAAATTGAGAATGGCGTAGGCCTCCTCACAGGATACTTGCCCCTCAGAGCATACCTATACAACATCGGACTAGCTGAGCAGAAAAACTGCCGACTATGTGGAGAAGAGAACGAGGACAGCGTACACCTTCTGTATCGCTGCCCTCTGCTTGCTTGCAAAAGATACAGATCCTGGGGCATCACGTTTCTAATGCCTGAGGATCTAGACGGAGCAAAGATAGGCGATCTCATAAGCCTAGTACACGGTGCTGGGCTGGATCGCCTTTGGAGACAAACAGGGAGTGACAATGGAACCTTAGAGATTTAGGTCACGCTAGGCGGCTGTCATAGTCCCAACTCGAGATCATCAACTCAAGATACGACAGCAAAGTGAAATTTTTGCTGGTGCGAATTCGTTAAAGCGACGAAATTACCGTGCATACACTGCAATCGGAATATTGGAGACTATCATATATCTCTAGCTATGGTGCATTTACACAACAAAACATTTTATGGAAATAAAATAATATGTGCACTGTTTGTACGGAAGATATATATGTATACATATATAAACACTTATTTATGTTTTTTCATCATTTACTAATATTTCCCCGTTTTTCTAATCGCTATTGCGTCTGATTGAGTCTGTGTGCAATCGGATCCGTGCGCAATCGGGTCTGTGTGCAATCGGGTCATGCGCAATCGAGTCCGTGCGTAATCAGATCGGTGCGCAATCGCGTCCGTGTACAATCGAGTCGATGTGCAAATGAGTCTGTGCGCAATTCGATCCGTGTGCAATTGGGTCGGTACGCAATCGGATTTGTGCGCAATAGGGTCTGTGTGCAATCGAGTCCGTGTCCTAATGCAACACTGGGTCCGATTGAGTCCGATCGGGTCCGTGTCCAATCGAATCTGTGTCCGATCGCGTCTGTATTTGAACGGGTCCGTGTTCGATTGGAAAATACTACCGTGTCCGATCGATAATGTGCGCAATCAGAACTGTGTGAGAATCGCTGTTTCGATCTCGACTGAGATCTCACAGTGGTGGAATGGATTGGTGGACTGGACGTGCAGGACACTGAGAACTCCGATTATGTGTTGTCTTGTATAAACTTTATTCGGTAACGCTTCTCAACTGCGTTTCGTCAACGTAGCACAATTAATTTCGAAATGCGCGATTAGCGGCAGCCGTGTTGAGAAAAACGCGAATAGCGTGTTGCGGTAGCGAACTCGTAGAACGAGAGCTGCTGCTCTCACAAGTATCGGGAATAACGCGATGTCGATGAGACCTGACCGATCCGTGTTCACGGAACTCGCGGTAGTGTCGACTCGAACTTGCTAATCGGTAGCTCGGTAACTTAATTTCGTGATGATAATGAGACACGGCTCTTCACGACGGGCGCTGAATTGTGTCTGAGGGGAGAGTCGCGTTATCCGAAACGGCAGCTTCGGATCACGCGATTAGCGCGACGAATCGGCAGGCGACAACGACACCGGCGTACACGTTGCCCAATCACGCAGGAACAACGTCGAAATTGTAGCAAAGGATATTCACGAGACGGCGCGGCGCCCGTGACGAAAGATTCACGGACGGAATCGATGGATGGCACCATCGACCCTTAATTGGCATTTATCGCGCAGATATATTATAATGTCGCAACAGGAACACTTCCCGTATTACTTGCTGTCTTTGACTCTGTCAAAATCTCGCCAATGTAGCAAAAAATATGTGGTGGCCCAACGAAAATGAAATAGACTATAACTCCTACAAAAATGATTTTTCGAAAAAACGCAAAAACATGTCGATTTCTATTGAGAAGGGGACATCTTTTGACGTATAATTCTTATCCTCAACTTCAACTTCCTAAGCAGGGGTGCCAATTCCTGAAAAATTTCAAATGGGAAGGGGGATCAAATGATACATGATTAGAAAAAATCAATAGTTACAAGAAGGGCTACGAGCCAGTTACAACATAAAGAATACAGGGTCCGCCACCAAAATCCGGACAAAATGAACAATTTGTTTAAACTAAATTCTATTCGTCAAAATGTAAAAATTACAAAAAAACTTTTGTACATTACTATCCTGGTATCCTTTTCAAGTAAAATTATACTCTATATAACCCCCTTTTGCTTCGATCCTCGGCCTGAAGCGCCGGTACGCTCTTTGCAACGCGTCTTTGTCCATATTAACGAATGCCGCCTCGATAGAGGTCTGGAGAGATGTCACGTTAGGATGTCTCGACTTGTTGGTCACTCGTTCAATGACGCTCCACACGTAGTAGTCCAACAGATTCAAATCTGGACTGTTCGGCGGCCAGAATTCCTTGGACCAAAACATGTTCATATTATCCGATAGCCAGTTTTGAACCAAGTGACTCGTGTGCGTCGGCGCACCGTCCTGCTGGAAGATGTACGGCCTCTCCGCGGCCACGATATCTATCCACTGCTTCACTACGGTCGTCAAAACGCGTAAATAAACCTCTTTATTGATGGTTTCTTTCTTTTGGAAAAAATGTGGTGGCATGACCCTTACTGGAAACGACATCTAGGACGTGAACAGAGGCCGGAAACTTTGTCCTAGCTATTATGGGGACATCTTCGGGGTCATGGGCGAGCCAACGGTCGTTCCTCCGATTCGCCTTGGCATCGACAGAAAAAATTTTCTCATCCGAAAAAAACTTAATGCGTTCAGCAGCTTTGTTTTTCAACGAACATAGAAACAAGTTACAACGAGCAACTCTGTTCATTTTGGCAGACTCGGAGAGCATTTGTCGAATTTTAATCACATAGGACTTAAAGCGAAGATCCTCTTCAGCAATTCGACGCATTGTAGTGTCACTCACACGCAATGTTTTTGCCAACGTTGTCAGAGACAGCCCTGGGTCCTCTAAGATGAGCTCTTGAGCCTTTTCGATAATTGTTGGAGTCCTTACCGACTTTTCTTTCGAATGCTTCTTTCTCGTCGGGTTGGCAGAACCTTTTTCGGACGTCTCCGAAGCCAAATATTTAGTCTATGTCTTAAAATAAAATTATAATCAGCAAAATCTCTATGGTAACCACACAGCCGAATTACAAGGAAAACTAAATAAAACATGGTTCGAAATATTTGGTAGGGAAGAACCACGAAGAAACCCCACCAATTGTCCTTAAAACTACTTTAAATTTAATAACAAAACATTTTAATATATTAAGAATAAGAACAAACATATGCAATAGGAAATCACAGTTAGACTCACATATGAGTGAGTAAGTAATAATCAAGTTAACGCAATGAAATAATAAACAGAACTTAATTAGACCGCGACATCATAAACAGTCGATCTCGGGTATCCGAAGAACCGAATAATTTCGGTCTGCGAACGCCCAGCGCGAAGGCCTTCGATTATCGCCGCTTTTCGGTTATACTCCGCACTTGATCTTATCTGTTTGGACATTTTGAGGTTATGCACGCTTACTACAAACATCTGACTTGCCCGAATGTTAACAACGACTTATCGCCGAAGTCAAATGAGACAGGAAATTCAAATTTAAATTTGTTCGGATTTTGGTGGCGGACCCTGTATTTAATAAACTTTCATACATACATACGTTTCGACACCGATCGGGTCATCTTCAATGTAAACAACAAGCAATAATACATAAATTAACGGAATATTCGGTCACACAGACGTCGCCTGACATCGTAGAAGGTAGATGTCCTCTCCAATAGTATCATGGCTTAATTTAATCTATTTTATTATACGGAACTTAGTTAATTTGCGTTTTCCTCTCTGCGTCTGACTTACACCATTATGACAAATCAAGAACTTGTATCTATACCCTGTATATTAAAATCCATTGAAGTATATAAAGGAATATATGACAATATTTTTACTTCATCGAAAGCAACCCAATTCTGAAAAATTAATTTTACAAATTTATTCATAATCTTCTTTCTTCTCATAGATCGATGATCTATTCTTTAACCGGGTTGATTCTGTTACGTGTCAAACTAGCATCTGTTTCTCGTTTGGTTTAATTTTCTTGCGAGCTAGATTGCCAACTGCACATCCACCTTTTCGGTAGTCTGCCCGGTGGTTTATGTTCCATGACTATCTTTAGAATTCTTGTCTCGTCTATTCGCCTAACGTGTTCGTACCAATGTTTCCTCTTTTTCTTTCCCCATTTCACGATGTCCTCAATGTTGCACATTTCTCGGATCGTTGTATTTCTTACACGATCCTTTAAAGTTTTTCCCGTTATTGTTCGCAGGATTTTCTGTGGTTTTTAGTGTCTGTTTTGTTTTTTGCGTATCAAGTCTTGTTTCAGTGCCATAAGTCATTATAGGCCTCACGTACTTTGTCTAAGGATTTCGAGCTATAAGTAATCTTTGGTGTTATCTCTTATAGCTCCATGCAAAGAAAACAACTTAGTCGACACAACCTTTATCGACGACTACAGTAAGCAATTATCCCACGAATAATGAAGAGAACCATCACTTTCCGGCAAGACCCCCCCCCCCTTTTTTTTGCGTAGGAGGAGAAAATCTTCGTAAAACCCCCAGTTAGGAATCCTCCCTTGCGGAAGTTTGAACCTAACCTAACCGAAGGGGGAAGACACCTATTACCGTGCGCGATGGGTGAGTTGGATTCGGACTGTCGTCCGGGCAGTATGGCTCAGGCTAGACCCGTGAGAACGGTCCGAGGGCTACTCGCTATGAGGGCCAATTTCCAGGCGAAGGAGAGGCCCAGCTTTCGCGCCAGCAAGACCGCTCCCCGGGTCCATTGCCATTATTTGCCAATTCACTTACCCGGGTCCGCCTACCAACTAAAAACTCCCCCTGTCCTGCGCTACCTCTTACAGCCTATTGTCGAACGCCCGGAACTACCGAGGTATGACTTCAGGCGTTCGACAGCCCTTGCTTATTCCTATTTTTGCGCGGTTCTTTCTGTGTGTTTGTATGTTCTCGCCGTTGATCTGCCGAGTCACTGTGCTGAGTGTCTCACGTCTGTCTGCCTAGCTCGATAAATTATGTTTCTATCGGTTTTCTATCTCGAACGGTTATGTTTTATTCGCGCGAGAGGGGTTGGGAGCCCGTATTATCGCCTGACGGGCCCTCTCCGCTTCTTCCTTCGCCAGCATAACTCTATTACAGAACTGAGAGAATGCTTCCCAGTTCTTTCCATCTTTCAGTATCTGCTCTATTATGTTTGTCATGTTTAAGTTAGGTCCTATTGTTCTGGTTAATTGTCATCTTTCGTTCATCCATGTTACGCAAGTTCCTAATGTGTGATTTGCATCATCTGTTCTGCTTGCGCAATGTGCGCATCTAGTTGTACCTATTTTTCGTATTTTATGTAAGTAATTGCAATACCTGGACCATGAGCACAATCAACTCCCACCAATCCAGACGTTTACAGTTCGTCAGGATTTGTATGACGTCCACTCACTCCGCACCCCGAGCACGTCGAACCGACTAACACAATTTCTGTATTATAAATACGCCACGCGTGATCTGGCGTCATCTACACTTATTATCGCGATTCTTTGAACACACTACCCTACACTGCGGACGATGTTATAAATTAATAATAAAAACAAGGCGCACCATAGATTGTTACACTTGCAGGCGCATCATAGATAGGCGCGAAGATTTTGAGCACTTCACATCCAAAATCATTTGCGACACTACCGTTCCCCGTGAATAATTCCACTCTCTATGGATTAATATTAGTATCCTACGAATATATAAATATAAAAAAAAAAGAGAGACGTGGCTGTCCGTTTGCATACTTCGGCTGAACATCAATCGAGGTGCCGAGCGTACGTATACATATACATGTGTAGAGGGCCCACCGTATGACAATCGTTACGCTATACTGGGTCTGTTTTTTAACGCACTGAGACAGCTGCACAAACCGAAGTTCAGTGCGTGGCACTGAAAAAGTTCGCACTCAGTGCGGATTAGTGCAATATCTGCCGAATTCGCCTGTTGTACAAGTTTCTTGTGCTGACTGTTTCTAATGATTCAATGTTATATTTTACTGTGTGCTTGGGGGTTTTCCTGATCTTGATGAATTTTCCTAGATATATTTTTACTAAAACTAGTTTATGGTCACTTCCGGCGTTTGCTGATGTTAGAGAGTGTACATCGTGTATTTATATTGGATGAATCATTCTATTTTATATAGTAATAATAACAAAGTTGTTAAATTTTATTATTATAGTCATTATATAGTCAATAGTGGAGTTCATTTCCCTGATGTTAGTGAACGTATGTTTGTGTCTGTTTCGGTATGGAACGTGTTGTTGATACGTAGTTCATTTCTTGCGCAGAAGTCGGTCAATGCCTCTCCATTTTCGTTTATTATTGATTCGTTGAATCTCTGCTTAATCCCATGTCTAACTGCATTCCCTATTCTAGCATTCAAGTCCCCGAAGAGAATTACTTTTTCTGTTGTCGGAACTCTATTCAGCGTATCCTGTAGTTTCTCATAGAACTCTACCGTTTCCTCTCTAGGGCGGGATGCATTTGGTGCATAAATGCTTATCAGGTTGATCTTAAGTAGGTATACTGTAGTGGTTCTGGATTATTGATGATGTCACAGGGGATGACATTACAACTACTAATGACGTCACAGGGTGCGAGGTATGCGGAGGATGACGTCACAGAGGATGACATCACTAGGCGCGTTGGGGTCTGTGGGGAAAGGGGATAGACATCACAGGAAAATTGGACTACTGATGACGTCACAGGTGGGGGGGGGTATGCAATGTCATAGGATATGGGGTATGCGGAGAATGACATCGGGTGCGGGGTATGCAGCCTTAATTATAAAAACCAAAGAGAGAGTTTTAGTACTCACCTACTCCTCCTCTCCTGATTCTCCTTCGCCACTCCTCCTCCTCCTCTTCACTATTCTTCGTTTTGCAATATCTCTGCGAGGAGATGGACGAATTCCACCTGGCTGGAGGTTTCGAGGAGATACATCATCATTGTGATACACTACTCGATATCCAAATTTTTCTGGTTGATTTGATTCTCCACCTCCTCAATCTCTTCGATAAAGGTGTCCTCCTCCTCTTCCACCATTAGTTTAACTTTTTTATTTTGCGGTTCCATTTTTTTATCATAGTCATTAAACAAAAATCGCCACTAACAATGAGGCGATACCTCTAACAATAAGACTAATAATAATTAATGCGAGTTGTGAAAATGGGTCTAAACTATAAAAATCACTCACGATGAAGCAATGCGTCGATTCGAGTGCGGACAAAGACTGACGCTAAGAAGCATTCTTCGCTGTAGCGAGGCTGCCCGGGATTTACAAGCGACTATCGTATATAAAACAAAGCAGGTCAAAAGTACTGCCGCGAGAAGATTGAAATCATCAGTCCGACGGCAGTTGTCTTTATGCATAGAGCATCCGACTATCAAATGTCACCTTTACACATTGATTTGAGTAGTGCTGTCGCCAGCCACAACCGTGCGCGCTACCTCATATATATACTTACCATATACTTATCATCTTTCTATCAATGCGGTGTCGTCTTCTCCCTTTTTCTTCTCACGCACAAAACATTTAACATGTTCGAACGATGACACATCATCAATAAGTAGTATATCATATAAGTGGTATATAGGTCGGTTCTGGACCATATACATACACCTGGCTGCCACCAGGCGGCGCTGGCGTCGCGGTCGCGAGAGGAACTTGATGGGGAGGGGGGATATGGTGAGGGAGCGCATAGAAAAAAGAAGTAAAATGCAGCTGCATAGAGAAAAGAAGTAAAATGCAAAAATGAGTAAAAATGCAAAAAGTGCTTACCTGATACCCCCATCCCGCATACCCTACCTCCTCTGCAGCCACCACCTCCGCCACTCCTCATTCCACCACTATTCTTCATCATATAATGCCTCTGCGAGGAAGGTGGTAAATACTTCCTGGATAGGGGCATCGAGGAGATATGTATAACATCATAGTGATGCAACTCCTTGTTCTCGAGTTGGATTGAAATCGAGATAATCCTATCATTTACGTAAGTTTTACGTTGTCAATGTGTGGAAGGTATTTTTCGTGGAGTAGAATTCCCCCGAATGGGTTCTTTCTTGTTTGGGCTTTCCGCTGTATGCCCGTATATAGTTGGAGTATTTGGCTATTCCCTGTCCTTTCTTCTTAGTTTTGGAGAGGCCGCACATTTTAATTTTGTGTGCATTCATTTCGTCTATAATTCCTTGTTCTTTGTTATTCCACGTTTGGATGTTCCAGCAGGCAATTCTTGAGACAAGACTCTTTCGTTGTGACTTCCAGATCTTTTTCCGTTTTATTGCATGGGTCATCGGTGTATTCCGTCCGGCATTCGAAGCTTCAGCTTTAGTTCTGTGAGAAGGGCTTTGTTTAATCGAGATAGGTTGCTAACCTTGCCTCTGAACCCTCTTCCTTTCTTATCCGGGCTTAGGACCGGCAACGGCGGAGTTTCATAAATAATAAAATTAATTAAACAAATAATAAAATTTAACAACTCTGTTATTATTACTATATTATTGTACTATTAATAATTGCATTTGATTCTTTATAATTAAAAAAGATGTACGAAAATAGCTTTTTTAGTAATATATTTCTTTTAATCATACCATAATCGAGGAATATCCAAGTAAGCACATATTTAGCGTGCAGCTATCAATATTGCAAGACAAACTTTATACTTTCCACACATGTTATAAAACTATAATAAGTTTGTATAATTGCGGAATATTTAAGTGTGAACTCTTCTCTAACAAAATTTTCTTGCAAATTTGTCGAACATATATTTACATACTTCGTATATATTAATGACAATATCTATTTTATTTATTATGAAATGTTTGTATAGAAAAAAAATATCTATCTCAAAATTGTGCCATATTTGTTAAAGCAAAGTATCATACATCCAAGAAATATAGCTCATTAGTAGAATACCTTAATACTCTCAAGTGATGCTCCACAATAACAGCCAATTTTTGTTCAACTGATTAATTTCCTTTCTCTTCCTAATCAATTACGAGTTCGTTCAACCACGGATACAATACGTTGAGTTGGCCGCAGGCATACGCGAAAACCCCGTCGAGGCTGCAAACTCTCACTATTGCGAAACTTACTACAAATGTTGACACGAATTGTATAGCCAGCATGATTTCGTTTATAGAGCTGAATCTCGTATCGAAAATCTTACTGTATTCGGACATGTCATTGGACGCGCCTTAAAAGTCTTGTTGCCGACTATGATGATCGTAGTCTTTATTGCTTTTGCGATGCCGAAGAGCAGCTGACCGTTCTGCATGATCGCTGCACTAATTCCGGCGAGAAAACGTCCGAACTTCGCGTATTACAGCATCATTTCACGATCTCCGATTTTTTGTATAAGTTGCCAATCCATCTTCATGTGCTGTATGCAATTGTAAATGTGATTGCGCTTGAGCAACGTTCAATAGCTTATCGAATCCATAATCCTATGAAACAATGGCCCAAAGGCGCCTCTCTTTCCGTCATAGTCTGATCCTCCAATAGTACAGTATACATGACACCGTAACGATTGCTATTGTAAGTGAATAAAAGATGATCAATACTATCGCGGTAATTTTCTCTAATGTACTTGACATGCTTATTATGGGCCAAGCACCTATTGGTTTTAGGCATCATCATCTTGATTTGGTGAAGTTCATCTTTCATGTCTAAAATTATCATATTTTTATATACAATCATTTGTTCTTCTCCATCTTTTTATACAATCATTTGTTCATCTCCATCTTTTTATAATCATATAAGCTTATCACTTTAAATCTATCTAGGTTTGTAGAATCTTATTTTATTCTAGATCGAGGAGTAAACAGGATCCAGAAATCTTTTCTGTAGATGTATTCTTATCATGCTTTGGATTATTTTTTCTTCTGAAATACATCAATCATAACTTAAATTGTTATATAGTTCATACACTTGTTCTTTAGTATGTTTCATTGTAAACGCTTATTATTTATTCAGAAAATAAATAAATAACAATTGAATATGTCATTATATTTATATTTTTCCCCATCTTTGTGTTATCACATATTAAATCAATTTTTATTAAACATACATTCAGTGATAGTTAATTTTTGTTGTTCAGTATGGAGAGCCAATTGGCTGCAATTTCTGAGCGCATCGACATGAGTCATTCGATCGCCAGTAGTATGTGTTACGGAAAAAGTGTAATTCTGGAGAGCGAATGTCCAATGCGCGATCCTTGGATTCAGACTAGCTTTATTGACTGCGTAGACTAGGGCATTACAACTTTGAGGTTTTTCCTGCTAGTTAGGGTTGAGGTTTTTTCCCCTAGTAACTGAGCAATTTTTCTCTAAAACATTTTTCCATATCTATTATATTTTTCAAGATATTTTAGTGTATCACTTAAAATGACTCACTCTATATATACAGGGTTCGGCCGAATAACATGTAAAAGCGGGCACGACGTTCAAAGACCACTGTCTCTGGTGTTCGACTTGCCGCAGCCAATGAAGATTTTCCACTGACCAGCAATGCATGTTATGTAAATTAACATTCCCGTGATTAGTAAATGTTGCCTCATCAGTAAATAACAAGGTATGAAAAAATAAATTATTATTTTGAATCTGATGTTGAGCCTATTGACAAAATCTAACACGATTCACAAAGTCCGTTCCATGCAATGCTTGGTGAATACTGACAAGGAAAGGGATGCAATTGTCCCCCTCCGATCTTAATGATCTTTTAGTATGTTTTTCCAGACAAAAATAAACGACACGTATTTTTTTATACGTGCCCATACGCACTTTTAAGGGGTGAAACACCCTTTAGAAGAAAATCGTTTTTCTCTTTCGAAGCGGATATCGTTGAAACTGTAAGAGATAGAAAAAAATGTTTGAAATAAAAGTTGCATGGTTTCAAGAGTACTTTATAATACAAAAGAACAAAATTATTTTTATTTCTTTTTTATTTGTTTACCCCCACCATTTGACTTTTTTTTTTAATTTTGATTTTTGTTTTTATAAAAAGAAAGATTATTTTAAGACAAATTCAACTATGATAAAGTTATTTTCCAAAGTACCATTTTTGAAAAATAATTAAAAACGCCTCTATATGCGCGCCATCCGTACTCCTTCACGCAGCACGTTCGTGATGTTGCGTATTTTCGCATAAACAGAAAGCAACGATTTAATCATAAAAATATTTGGAACTCTGCGGATGTCTAGTTCGCATAGAAATTTTTATCACGCACGACTAGACAGCACTTACGTAACATCTGGATGATAAAATAGTGTCAAGATCGAAAGTCGTGTATCATTGTAAGACGAATGGTTGCAAGAGTACTTTAAAACTATAATAAAAAAATTTTTTTTAACTATTCATTTATTGTACACCCCCACCCTCCATTTTCAAAAATTTTTTAATTTTTTATATGACCAAAATTAAAGAGCATTTTACGCTGAAAACAACGGTGTGTATTAAAATCATGTTCCGCAAAACCATTTTTGAGATATGAACGAAAACGTCTCTGTATACGCGCTCCGTACCTACGTATTCGTCTCATACCGCGTTGGTTGCGCGAGATAGCGATAAAGGCAAATACGACACAATTTACCACAGTGCAGTACCAATACAGTAGTGACTATTGAAATAAATTTTGTAAATAATAATAATAGTAATAATAATAATAATACTAATAATACCAACAGCAACAGTGACTTTGTCAAACTGCTAAAATCAGTCAAATACTTTTAAAGGTATATATACGTTCATAAAAGAATATACAAAATATTTTGGACAATTAAAAACAAAGCATTAATAAAGAAATTAATGCTTTAATAAAATTTTATTCATTTCATTTTCATTAATAATTTTTAAAATTATTATTTTTGTCTGCGTATGTTATTGATACATAAGTATAAAAAGACGCAAATCGTTGGAATGAATTAGTCAGTTTCGTGCTTGTGATTTCGAATAAGTACTAGTTGCTAATGATACTAATAAATGAGGCTAATAAGTAAGTATTTATTTTTTTATAACTGCATTATATATTGATCGTACAATAGCTAATTGCAGTGTTCAATGTTAATATGAATAATGTATTGCAAAACATTGTGTCTTATTAATCTAGGCGGAAAATAGTATTTAACTGTTAGGATTTGATGAAACAGTATATTCATAATTTACTAACATTTTTGAAATATTTGTAGGAAGACGTCATTTATACATTGTACAAAATTGTTTTTTCCTTGTTCAATAAATTCCTTTGAAGAATAACCAATAAGAAGGTATAAAATTTATTATGAAATGGACAATAATAACTTTTTTTCTCTTTTAATTATATTGGAAATGGACATGTAAATATGTAATTTTTAATCTATAAGATCTTTGTTAACTTGAATTGTTACACGATTGTAATATTTACATATAATTTTTAGAAAATAATGCAGTTTAATCCACGAAATGTAATAATACTGCTGTCTGCAGTATTTACTGCCGTGGACTTCTCCGAAACTTCTATAACAACAGAAGAAGTTACGATGAAGAAAAACAAGGAAAAGATATTAATTGAAATGTACGAAGACTACTATGAAATCGAAGAAGAAGAATCGCTGAAATTTTTAAACATATATGATGTACCAGAAGCACAAGAAATAGAACTCGTAGATGAAGAAGAAAATTACGCATGCAATGTAAAAAAAATGGTTTGTGACATCGACGATATTTCAGCAGAATATAAAAGAGAAGCAGTTGAATATTGGAGAAGTGGTAAGTCAAAGCTAAGAACAATTGAATCTGTAAAATCAAGATTTCGGAAAGTAACGTCAGCAAGACAATTACGACGATGGAAAAACCAAATGAATGTAGGTGGTAATAGACTTGAAAAGTTGGAACGAATTTCAGCAATCACGTTAGATAAATTCATTGATGCGACATTGATCCATGATATTAATATTACACGATGGGCTTTGCAAATGCAACAAGTAAACTTATTAGGTTTTAAAGCATCACACGAATGGGTTAGAAGATTTAAGCTCGCGCATTAAATTGTATCTAGAAAAATTACGAAATTTATAACTAAAAAAACTTTAATGTCAAAGGAAGCTTTACAGGCAGACAGCAATAGGTTTATTGAAAATGTCAAATATTATATTGATCGCTATGGAATTGAAAATGTGTACAATTCGGACCAAAGTGGTTTTCAATTAGAATTACATGCTGGTCGTACATTGGCACAGAAAGGTGTAAAAAAAAGTAGCACAGTCAATATCTGCGATTACTCACAGTTATACAATACAACCTGTTATTTCAGCCAATGGTAAATTATTATCTCCACTTATAGTGTTAAAAGAACCTAGTGGGACATTAGGTCCTAGGGTACAAGAAACGATTTACTGCAAACAATATTTTTATTATGTCGTCAAAATCTGGTAAACTAACATTTAATCATTTTGAAACTTGGGTAAGGGAAGTATATTTTCCAAATGTTGGACCAAATTCAGTTTTATTGTTAGATTCATGGACTGGTCATTGTCCGGATATAATTCAAAGAAATAGATCAGATTCTGCACAAGATATTGTTCTATTAACTATACCGGCTGGAACAACAGGAAAAATAACCGTTGGATGTTTTTGGATTCCGTTTATGACGGAATCCAAAAACATCCAACGGTTGTATTTTTCCTGTTGTTCCAGCCGGTATAGTTAATAGAACAAGCATTTTTCAAATGTAGTCATGCTTATAGATCTTGATGTAAAGCTTCATTCTAGAAACGCTATTTTAAAATTACAGTCATTAACGCACAATCAATTTTCATCGCCAAGATTTACTAATTTGTTTAAATACGCTTGGTACAAAAGTGGATATTTGGAACATAGACCAGTAGAATTTGATATACCAGTCGATTTTTATTTTAAAAAACATTCGAAACCAACATGCGATATTTGTGGTGAAATAGCTATAATTATTTGCGCATGGTGCAAAAAGTCTCTCTGTATAACGCATTTTTTTCATGATCATCATATTTGTAATCAGTTTGAAATATTACAATGAGGGGGGGATTGTAAAAAAAACATTGTAAAAAGCATTCATATTGAGTTAATTTTGTATCTTTGTTATTTTATTATAAATCATATTTATAAAACATATTTTTTTAAAGAATACTGATAAGGTTTTTGACAGTTTTCCTTGTCCTTGCAACAAATGTTGGTATTCTTATAATTCTGCTAAATAAAATGTTTTTCTGATGCACAAATAATGGTTACAAATTTCCTCCTATCTATCTCTATCCTTGATAATTTTATTCGTCCGATTTTCGTAACATTTCGATACGATTTCCTCGATTAATAAATTCTGGTATTCGAAAAAATTCCATTGCACCTCGACTTCGACAATGACTTCCAGAATGTACTCGTAAATTATTATCGGCATTCAACGATAAATTGTTTTCTTCACTATTAGCTGGACGTCTCTGACACTGATTGTAAAATAGGATACGCAAGGTTACACGGGTTATTATAATGCTTTTATAAATTAATAAATAGAAAGTGTATGAAAAACATATATTATTGATAAATGCAATACAAATTATTAATAATGAAATAAGTACCTTTTTTTTGTTAAAAATTCATAAGAAATGCCGCATTTACAGGTCATTTCAAATTTATATTCATAAGCTTCTTCATTGCATGTTATATTTATTTTAAATTTATATGAAGCACTGCACTCGCACGTTATTTCCATTAAAAAATCAATTGACAATATCAACTCACTATACATAATCAATGCTGCATATGCTACTGACTTATTGCACAGGAGCAAATCCATTTTCTGCATAAATTGCATTAATAAAACGCAAACATATCAGTATCAGTGACCTCGCCCTGATAAAGTATATACTTATGTATCAATAACATACTCAGACAAAAATTATTATTTTTGTCTGCGTCAGCAAATCTACATATTTTCTACATCGCCTTACAATACATATTATACTTAATGTCAACATTAAATATTGGAATTAGCTACTCTACGATGAAAATGAAATGAATAAAATTTTATTAAAGCATTAATTTCTTTATTAATGCTTTGTTTTTAATTGTCCAAAATATTTTGTATATTCTTTTATGAACGTATCTTCAAAAGTATTTGACTGATTTTAGCAGTTTGACAAAGTCACTGTTGCTGTTGATATTATTATTATTATTATTACTATTATTATTATTTATAAAACTTATTTCAATAGTCACACTACTGTATTAGTACTGCACTGTGATAAACTGTGTCGTATTTATCGCTATCTCGCGCAACCAACGCGGTATGAGACGAATACGTAGGTACGGAGCGCGTATACAGAGACTTTTTCGTTCATATCTCAAAAATGGTTTTGCGGAACGTGATTTTAATACACACCGTTGTTTTCAGTGTAAAATGCTCTTTAATTTTGGTCATATAAAAAAAATTAAAAAATTTTTGAAAATAAGGGTGGAGGGTGGGTGTGTACAATAAATGAATAGTTAAAAAAAATTTTTTTATTATAGTTGTAAAGTACTCTTGCAACCATTCAATTTTCATTGTAGAAATTTTTTTCTACCTCTTATAGTTTCGAAGATATTCGCTTCGAAAGAAAAAACCCGATTTTTTTCAAGGGAGAATTTCACCCCCTTAACATGCGACTCAGCACGTATAAAAAAATACGTGTCTCTCTTATTTTTGTTTATAGACCTATTATAACATACTAAAAGCTCATTTAATCGGAGGGCGACCACTCGTTGTGTTCCCTTGTAAGTCATATAGGTAAAAATAAGCCATGATAAAGTATATTGGAGAGAACACATGTATCATCGACGATTCGGGCGACGTCTATAATAAAATATTTTTTTATCAATTACTTTTTTAATTATGATGCTCGAAGGTTACAGTACACCTCCGGCATTTAGCATTACGCAAGGTGTCCGACCGACGGTTAAAACCTCTTGAATGTTGTTTAGGATCATATCCTGGATAACATTTATCCAAATCAAGGCCATTGAAAGTTGTACATCTTATTTTCATTTTTACTCTAAATTCATTTTAACGTAAAAATGAAAATAAGATGTACAACTTCCTTGATTTTGATAAATATTATCCAATTCATGGTCCTAAACAACATTTAAGAGGTTTTAGCTGTCGGTCGGACACCTTGAATAATATTAAACGCCGGAGGTACTGTAATTTTCGAGCATCATAACTAAAAAAGTACTTGATGAAAAAATATTTTATTATAGAGTTTTGAGAAGCTCTCGAGGTAAGCTACAAGAATATATAATGAAAAATAGGGGGTTCCATTTAAAAAAATCGATGTGACCTTGACCTGGCCTTGGCGACGCCAAGGTCAAAAGGATATGATCAGTAAATAGATCTTTTTAAATCCTACAACTTTTATCTGAAACACTTTTCTGTAATACTTAAACTTTCCATGATATTCAGGTGTCCCGGCACTTTCCGAACACTCTGTATTTAAAAAATTTAATATTCATATTTTCCGTATAATTGTATTTTTAGCTTGTAAACATAATATATCATATAAAATTCTTATTGCTCGTATTTTTGTTACAGTACTGAACAGAAACGTCTTTTGTTATTACTTTTGTGGGAAAACTTTCTTAACAGTTATTATACATTACATACAAAAAAGATAGAATGTGTAGTACAGTCGGTTTCGGCAACTACACATAGCTATACCATTCAACCAACAATTTCAGGCGCGCGATGGTAGATTATTATCCTCTTTTTATAGTTCTAAAAGAACCGACTGGAACATTCGGTCCGAGAGTAGAAGAAACAATGTTTAGACACAAAATAATATTTATGTTTTAGCTTCCAAATCTGGTAAATTAACATCACATCATTTTGAAATGTACTTATGTATTACTAAAGTAGCGTTATAAATAAATTACATCTTTATATACGCTATTTTATTACAACCTTTATTTATTATTTTGATAATAAACATTTATATCTTTATGTCCTATTCGTTTCTTTCTAAAACTGAACTACGTCCTCGCCCAATAATTCGTAGAAGTTGATTGCCTTGAGCTGCTCTCCTTTGCATTATCCGATCAAGTAATTCTCGTAGTTCATCTCTGCCACTATTTCTATCCACTGTTTCAACATTTGTATTTTCTCCCATGTATGGTCCCACTATAGCAACCGGATGTTTCTTCTTATATTCTTCACATATAAGAGGAAACTATGCGCACAAAAGATAAAATAAAGTAATAAAAAATTCTGACATAAATTAAAAGATAAAAAGAAAACCTATACGAGTCAACGTAATTAATGTCTCAATTATTTTGTAATTGCACAATAAATGATAAACATTAATGCGCATGTATTTAAATTGAATCGTTCAAAACGTATAGGATAAAATTTTTATATGTACTAACTTATATAGTATTCAATTACACAACTAATGCACTGTTTACTGTGTTAGCACATAATGATTTTCTACATTTTGTTTTAAGATTTGTGAAGTCTTATGTTATTTGATGCAATTATAAATATTATTAATAATAACTAATGACATATTTTTAGCTGATGAAGCTTGTCACAAAGAATGTACATGTCGCCTAATTATTATTAATAGATACTGCAAATACACTATTCCACTAACGTTCTACTAATAAAATCAAAGCGATAACATTTATATCATTGCTTGACAAACCGAAACGGCACGGGCATAATAGTATTATTTATTTTTTTCTTTATTTATCATTTTATATATAACAAATAAGAGATAAATGATGCATATGATGCGTGAACGGAATGCACTCATTCACATCATCGATTATTTACGTCAATTCTAATTTTCTTCGATTCCCCTCCTTTACTTTAAATAAAGTAATACGATTTTACAAGATATTAATTCAATTTGTACGTCAAACAATAAATGTAATTCATATAAGTGCGACGTACACTCTGCACTTTTCGTCTTACAATTACATAATACACGACTTTCAATCTTGACACTATGTTATCATCCAGACGTTACGTAAGTGCTGTCTAACCGTGCGTGATAAAAATTTCTATGACTAGATGTCCGCAGAGCTCCAAATATTTTTATGATTACATCGTTGCTTAAATTTTTTACCTAAAGTATATCGAATGTGAATATATTTTTTTTAGTGGTCCTCGTTGTTGTTGAAAAGGCCTCAACTGTTTCCCTTTCATTTTGATGAGGAGGGACAATTGGGGCCTTTTACTATGTTGTCCTTCAGACAAAAATAAAAGACGCATTTTTTTATATGTGTTCTAATTTACTTTTAAGAGATGAAATACCCCTTCGAAAAAAAGTTTGTTTTTTTTCTTGAAATGAATATTGTCGAAACTATAAGAGATAGAAAAAACTTTTTAAAATGAAAGTTGAATGGTTTCATGAGTACTTTAATTAATATTATTAATTAATTATGAAAATTTTTTGTATTTATTTATCCCCATCACTTAACTTTTTTAAAATTTTGATTTTGTTTATAATAAATAAAAGGTTATGTTAAGATGAATTCATGTTCTCTGATAAATTCATATATGTTAATGTTATTTTCATCAATATATCATTTTTGAAAAATAATTAAAAACGTTTCCATACGCGCAGTATCCGTATTCGTTCACGCGTTCGATTCTTCAAGCAACACGTTCTGCTGCGTATTTTCGCATAGTAGGAAAACTATATAAATGTATCTATATCGGGAATTCTGGGTACATCTGATCACAGAAATTTTTATTGCGCACGGCTAGATGATACTTGTGTAATATCTAAATGAGATCATAGTGTCAAGATTGAAGATCAATAGCGAAATGGTGCAATAATTGTATTATGTAAGTATAAAGAATACAGAATATATGTCTCAATTATTATATGAATTACATTTATTGTTTTATGTACAAATTAAATTAATATCTTACAAAATCTTATTTCTTTAGTGTGTTGAGCGCGATCGTGGCGTAGCAGACCGGACTGGTCTCTCGGAAAGCAATGGCAAACCATCGAGTAGTATGCTTGCCCTAGAGACTTCTCTACCAATTCGTCGTTCGACGTTAAACTGTATAGGTTTCATATGACTACAACCAGCAGCGTGCGCACCACAGGCATATAAGAGAAGTCACCACGCTCGGCCACAAGCTGTAGGATTAAAAAAAGTGTTGCTTTACTTTAAACCAACAAGAGAAATCAAATCATAAAAAAATTGTAGATCAAAAACGATTGAATATAATAAAAGAGTAATAGAATGTTGGAAGTAGGGATGTATATAATATAGTAAAGAGCAATATAGTAAAATGTTGTGGGGCTACGCGAATGTTAGTTCAATACATCGTGACATCGTGTATTAGTAACATCGTGTACCAATGTAATTTTTTTCAAAAAACATTCAAAAGCAACATGCAATATTTGTGACAATATTGCTATAATTACTTGTGCATGGTATAAGAAATCTCTTTACACACATTTTTTTCACAATTGTCATCTTTGTTATAAGTTTAAACCATAAAATTTGCATTAATCGTTACTAATTTACTTTACTCATGTTGTCTTATTATATGATTATATTATTATATAATTATGTCGTAACATGATTTTTTAAAACTAGTAACAAGTATTTTGATGTAAAATAAAAAATAAATAAATAAATAAAAAATATCTACATATACTTATGTATCATTAAACGTAAGGTTATAAATAAATCACAACATTTTTGTATATATATATGCTGTTTTGTTCTATCCTTTATTTACATATTGACAATAAAAGTCTATCTATATCTTTAGGAGCTATTCGTTTCTTTCTGATAATGAATCATGTTCTCACCCAATAACTCATAGAGATTGATTTTCTTCAGCAGCTCTCCTATTTTGCATCCGAATTCGATGACGAATCAGTTCTAGCAATTGTCCTCTGCCATTGTTTTTAAACCAAGTTGTTCAAAACGTATACGATAAAATCATAACATTTTATATGTATTAATTAGTGTTCAATTACACAACAACTAATGCACTGTTTACTGCGTTAGCTCATACAAGTTTTCTACCTTCCGTTTTAAGAAGTTTAAAGCCTTATCTAGTTACCCCATGCAATTCTAAATATCAATAATAAATAATGACATACATTTAGCCGAAAAGGTTTGCCACAATTCGCACAAGAAATGTCCATTATTAATAGATATTGCAAGTGCAGTATTCCATTAATTGTAATACATAAACCAACACTCACAAAGCGGTAGCATTTTATACTATTACTTGACCAATCATGTATGGCTATATGTATGTGTATATGTATTAACTTTAACGAATATGTGATGCATTCATTATCATAATGTGCATAATGTATTATTTATCTTTTTCTTTATTTAACGTTTGATGAATAACAGGGATAAATGATGCATCATGTACATACATGAATAGTATCATGCGTGAACAGAATGTTGCACCCATTCTCGTCATCATTTACGTCAATTGACTTTCAATTTTCTTGCGATTCGATTGCTCTTGTTCACTTTAAATAAGTAACACAATACTCAAGAAATACGATTTTGTGAGATTATTGATTTAATTTGTACATGAAACAATAAATATAATTTATTCAAATGTAATTCTCGAAATAGGTGTAATGTTTATATCATTACTTCCTATTATGCGAAAACATGCAGCAGAACGAGTGCGTGAACGAGGATGTGCACATGTTTTTAATTATTTCTCAAAAATGATACTTTAGAAAATAACGCTATATCATAATATCATATATGGTTAAATTCGTCTTAAAATAATCTCCTTTCTTTTTATCATAAACAAAATCAAAATAAAAAAATTAAGTGATGGTGATAAATAAATAAAAAAATTTTTATATAATTATATAAAGTACTCTAGAAACCATTAAACTTTCATTTTGAGAAGTTTTTTTTCCTATCTCGTACAGTATCGGCGATATTAGCTTTGGAAAAAAAACCGATTTTTTCCGAAGGGGTGTTTCACTCTTTAAAAGTGAGTTAGGGCACGTATAAAAAAATACGTGTCTCTTGTTTTTGGAGAACAACATAAAAGCTTATCAAAATCAGAGGGGGACAGTTAGGTCCCTTTTCTTGTAAGTTTGTCCGGCTTTGTTTTTAGCTTGCACACAGAATGAATTTTTTAAAAGTTTTGGAAAGCTTTTGGAAAGCTTTGCAGAATTAATTATTTGAAAAGATGTATGAAGGGGGAGTTGGTGCGACTGTTGATCTCTAATCAGAGTCTTTGCGGACTCTAGGTTTAGACTGTTAGCGCGCAGAGAAAAAGATTTGTTTAAATTTAATAAGTTTTTCTTGAATCCAAAGAAATTGTATGATTGAAATAGTGCAACCAAATCGCTGGTTAAATGAATAAATGTGATTATTTAACTTTTTAAGTAATACATATTACCTAAAACTAAATGTCCTATAAACTATACTTTCTCATGCCTTTTCGTGCCTTTTCACGTCTTCTTTGATATATGTGCAACTTTGGATAATAAAACATTTGGTGTCTCCGTACATAATACGAGGACATAAGTGCCTATCCATTCGAAATTGCATGTAAATCGAAGAACGCATAAGAAAGAATGAGAAGATATGATAAGGTATGGGAAAAACATTTGTGTCCCCGTATGTAAAAAAACAAATTATGTAATGTATGTAGAATACTTACTGGTAAACATTGAAAGTAAATATGTTAAGTCAAATGCTTCTAACAATTAATTTTCAGTTAAATTCTTCATTACTTTTTAGTTACCTCTCTCATGACAAACTTCCTTTATATGTTACTTAAATTTATAACGAAATTTCTAACAGTGTATATCTGCATATTACTAACTTGATAAATCGAATTCTTAAAGACCTCACGTACATATTGATTTTGAGATGCGTACAGAATATTTCTGTATTCAATATAATATAGTAATGAACATAGATTTTGTGGAAAGTTTCATTCAACTTCTGTATCTTTGTTCGACATATATATAAGATCATATTAAATAAATAATACCGAGATCTATGATAAAATTTGGCGAAACAGAGAAGACTTACACGTTCCATTAATCTTACATTGAAGAGATGTATCATATTTTTTTTTATTAATTTTTAAATAAATTCACAACATTTAATTCAATATTTCTTCACCGTAATGAATCACTGTAATAATCCGCTAATTTTTTATTATTACTGAAACTACCATTGATTATTATATGTTTGGGTGATCGGAGTTTGCGTCGTATAACAGAAGTTGTCCAATTGATAATATACCGATGAATTGTATGACTGGTTTCTCAGAGAATGAATTCACGCCGGGCGACTTTTTCGTTCCGATAAATTCGGGCGTCGCACCGCCTCGGCATGGCATATTTGCAACATATCTGAGAATTTTTGGCCAGGTCTGTACCGGAATGTACAGGTCGGTATTTAGAAGCAGTGGGATCGGAGGACCGACAACGGCGGCAAGCTCGTCTGCCCGCGAGCAGGGTCTCAAAAACCTGAATTTCAACTGTCTACCTAGACTCGACGGCCTCCGAATCCGTCGAAAATGCATTGTTATGTGAGAAATAGTCGGCTCTACAACAACGATCTTAGAGCGACACTATAAAAAAAATATTCGATTGAACGACAGAAAAATCTGCAGTATTTTTCGTTCAAAACAAATATCTAATTAATTGAACAGATTATACGATAGTACAATAAATTTCGTCAATTGCATTAATTATAGTAATCGCCGAATTAACTACCTGTTTATTGTGTTAATAATATATTTGTCCTATCATGAATATTTGTAAATGAGATTTATTCACTCAAGCGTTAATTTTATCTATGCAATTAATGAACGACGAAAAAATAATTTTTCAGTCAAGTTTACGAACTACATTACATTTTTATAGGCATCTGCGAAGTATCTAGTTTGATAGTAGTTGATTGATATATTAGATGCGAGAGAATATATGACTAACATAACTCTATAATGTTCAAAACTCACTTTCAAAATATTATACAACTAAAAACGATGTTTAACTAGCAAAATAGTAATGTATAAAGATATCCAAAGCCAAATGTAAATCAATAAAAATTAGCTTTGATGTAAGATTTAATCCTAGAACGACACACTATGTTTTGAAGACGTCTCGTCCCTCGATTTTGGACATACGTACTGTCTAGGAACTTATAATCTTATGAAACAAAAAAGTTACGCAAATGACACACTTGAGTATGACATACCCAGTAGGGGAGACGGGGCCAGTTGTACCAATTTTTAGAAAAATACATATATTTCTTTATTTATCATATATATGTTTATTTCTTTTAATGCACGTGATGCAATAACTATTTAGCTTTATACTACTATTTACAAAAAAGTGTAATTTTTAGATGTTTATGTAAATAAATATAAAAAAATAAAAAAGTCCGAATTGGTACATCTTGCCCCGATTTGGGGCAAAATGAAACAGGACTAGGGAAAGTTGTAACATGATCGGTGTCATCTTAATAAACATTAATTTCAAGATTTATAAAATAAAACGCAATTAAATATTGCTGTATAATAATATAATTAATTAAAGCATAAAAGTTTATCACATTTATTTTATCTTATTATATATATATAATAAGATAAAATAAATGTGATAAACTTTTATGCTTTAATTAATTATATTATTATACAGCAATATTTAATTGCGTTTTATTTTATAAATCTTGAAATTAATGTTTATTAAGATGACACCGATCATGTTACAACTTTCCCTAGTCCTGTTTCATTTTGCCCCAAATCGGGGCAAGATGTACCAATTCGGACTTTTTTATTTTTTTATATTTATTTACATAAACATCTAAAAATTACACTTTTTTGTAAATAGTAGTATAAAACTAAATAGTTATTGCATCATGTGCATTAAAAGAAGTCAGAATTGAGGATATCTTAGAAGCATTGCTCACAAACATATTTTGCTTGACGGCTATTTTTGATGCATTTCTGGTGTGCCCATTGTTTACATAATAAGCACTGTTCTCCAGATTTGCTTTGAAAAAAAGAATCACAGCAAATAATACAAAAGCACTCTTCTTCTTCATCATTTTCATTTTTTAAAGAAAAAAAGAAGATATAAAGTAAATGAGCATAAGATATAAACTTGAGATTAACTGTAATGGTGTTACAATGTACCCCAGCGATATGTTACTTCTAACCCCAAACCGATGTTGTCAAAATTTATATGAATATGTTTGGAACTACTTAAAAATATCAGAAAAATACATGCACATAGCTTAAGAAATTGTATTTTAAACATAATAAAATGAAAATACGATAAAAAGCATTTCATTTGAAATGTTTAGAGCAAAAAAGTATAACACTGTAAATTTACACTTACGTGGCTTGTCTGAACACAGTACACATAACTTCTTTTACATGCGGCGCACGCGGGATTGGTGGTATGAGGCAAGCGCAGGCCTCGATACTGAGTATTTTTGTTCTTCACATGATCATCGTATCTCTTATCATTTAAAAGATATACGCATTGTTACAACTTACCTCCGTTACAACTGGCCCCAGTCTCCCCTACGCATTTATTATTATTATTATTATTATTTAAAGATTCTTCGCTAAAATTAACGCTGTCCTTTACGAGAATGTTAAAGAAAAAGAGTATCTTAACGTGTTCGAATCTGCCAGTTAGAACCAATTTATAAAATTATAGAAATGCTGACTTTCAAAACGTCTGGATATGCTATATCGAATGTGTCGTTCTAGAATTAAATACATACATTCGTACTATATTAGGTCACAGTATGTTATAAATGTGCAGAGTTAATTTATAATCGAAAGAATTTGTGTGATACGATTTTGCAAGAAATAAAATACGCCATGAAAAAATCTGTCATTAACAATATCATACACGATATGCTCTTTTTTTATCAGGATTGCTAATAGGATATTATTTTATTGTAAACGAAGCAATTGTCCGACAGAGAGGTTCATCTGTTTTGTCTTTGATTTCAAATTGATGCACACTTCTCATGTTTTTGTTGCTTTCTTTGGAGTATTCAGTTATCACATTATTCATCTCGAGGTCAAGCTTATTACTCTCTTTTACTCTGTTAGAATCTTCTTCGTATTCTTCTTTTTCTTGGGAATCTGGTGAGATACTATAGTTTTTCAAAAAATAAAATATGACGACCTTCATGAAAAATTAAAATAAATTTTCATATATAATAATATAATATATATATTGATCATATTTTTTATTACTCTAATTTTTTCAAATTTTTTTTATTAAAAAATTTGAATTACATTATTTTATGTTAAATATGAAATACATTATTTTATGTTGTAGATGAAGAATTATTTACATAGATTGTAAACGTGTAGAAGACACATGCGTTATTAACGCATATTAAAATTAACACATTAAGGAGCTTTCAACAGCAACAGCAACTAACGTCCGCAATAGTTTCAATTACAGACTGTCGAAAAATTCTAAACAACAAAAATATAAGATTTTTGTAACATTTGTAAGATATGAAACTTATAAGTTCGACGCAAGCTTCTGGTTTTTCAATTAGTATGTCCTCCAACCTTTAGGTCCTCAACTGTCGTTATCGGACATTCCGGTAAAAAATTTTGTTCTTCATTATGTCTTGCCTTCGACTAATTCTAATCGCATTGTTTCAATTTTGTTGTCTAACTCGGTAAGTTTACCTGATATTTCGTGCAATGTATTTTTCAGCAACATGATCAATTTCATAACTTCTTTTTCAAATGCTGAAAAATAGATTTACAATTTTTTAAATAAAACGTTAGAATTTATGTTTATTGCCTACATTTATTTTAAGTATATGAATTTTTAAGTATATAAATTATTTCTTACGTGTATTGCTGACTTATTCTTTTAAGAATTCAACTAGAAAAAGCCTAGTGTTTCTGATTAAATTGTATTCACTGACTTGTGAGAGTTTTATTCTTAATTTATAAATAATATAATATATTATACGATCGTATATGTGATAACACAAACTATAGAAATGAAAACCTTAAACGGTCTAACTGGATCTTAAATGCTTGTATTAGCTAAATAAAAATTCATTCGATTTTTGCATTGAATGTCCTTTTCTAGTTTAGCTTTTGGGAGATGCATCCTGGCTGTTGCATAATCATTTAAAAGAAAATAATAATTATATAAAATACATTAAATAAAATTATTGAAATAATTATTATAATTCAAATTGTGCATTTGTGATATTTTGAAACGTATATAATTATTTAATCATATGTAAGATATTTTATCATATGTTTCCATAACTCTGCATGCATGGAGAGAGTATTTTTTATCTGGACACGCTGCGCGCTTAATAAATTTTATCGGAAAGTCAGTTGGTGGCCGAAAGCATATTCGGTCTTGCCGTCAACTTTTTTTTATCCAAATAACAGGAACGATTTCCACTGTATCTTCTTCCAAAAAATGTATGATCGAATATTTGCAAGCTATTTTGGTTTATTATTTTTCTACAGAATGAATATTATACTGTATATATTATTTGAACTGAAACTAATTGAAGCTTATGAGCCATGTACAAGTGGAATAATCAATACATTATTTTTAGGATTCGAATTTTCACATCCAATAGTAAATACAACAGCTTTGTTAATTACGCATGACATTTTAATTATTTGCAATCGAGAAGAATCTGCAGTATATTCTCCAATTCCAAAGCATGTTCAAGGCGCTGAAGAATTGAAAAATGTTAGAACGAATTTTAATTGTTTAACAATTTCAACTACTGAATTATTTCGTTTACAAATATTTTCTATAAGCATAATTCTGTCATCATACAATTGTTCGGTTTTGACGTTGTGAATTTGAACCCATGATATCCTTTGTAGTATATACGAGGGCAAATCAATAAGTACCCGTGTTTGAAAACAAGTGACGCTGCTGATGCAAGTTGGCATTACCATCGTGTACTACCATCTTTCAAATGACGCCATACAAAATTTCAGAATGATTCATGCAATAGTCTTGATTTGACAGCAATTCGTAGTGAGAGTGTAAGATGTTTTCCGATACAATGGAAAAAGAACAATATCGATCCGTGATTCGCTTTTTATTTTTGGATGGAAAAACATGCGAAGAAATAAAAACGAAGTTGGATGCCGTCTATGGGAACCCTTCACCATCTATGACAACCGTCAAATATTGGTTCAACGAATTCAAACGTGGTCGTTCGTCTATTTTTGATGAGGAGTGCCCAGGCCGCCCGGCAGACGTGGTTACTGAGGAAATCGTTGAAAAAGTCCACGACGTGATTCTCGCTGATCGCCGAACGAAAGTGCGTGAAGTAGCAAAGGCCATAGGCGTGTCGTATGGAACGGCATTCAATATTTTGCATGATAATTTAGGAATGAAAGCTGTCGGCCCGATGGGTGCTACGATTGCTCACGGTGGAAAACAAGCGAATGCGGCTATCAATTTCAAAGCAATGTTTGGAGCTGTTCAAGCGCAATCCGAAGGAGTTTTTGCCTCGAGTAGTAACCGTTGATGAAACATGGATTCATTACTACATACCGGAGACCAAGGTACAGTCAAAACAGTGGATTTCACCTGGCGAACGTGCTCCGAAGAAGGCCAAGACGGTCCTATCGGCCGAAAAAGTGATGGCCACTGTTTTTTGGAATGCGCAAGGCGTAATCTTCATCGACTACATGGGGAAAAGCAAAACTATCACGAGGCAGTACTATGCTGACTTATTGGGCCGATTCAATGTTGAATTCGATGAAGAAAAAACGCCCCCATTTGGCAAAAAAAAAGGTGTTGTTCCATCAGGACAATGCACCGGCTCACTCCTCCGCAGTCGCCACAGCCAAATTGGTTGAATTGCGGTACGAATTGCTGCCGCATCCACCGTACTCTCCGGATTTGGCCCCCTGCGACTTCTTCTTGTTTCCAAACTTGAAAAAATGGCTCGGTGGAAAAACATTCACATCGAATGAGGAGGTCATTGCCGAAACAGAGGCCTATTTTGCAGAGTTCGACAAATCGTATTTTTCGGAGGGGTTAAAAAAATGGCAGAAACGTTGGAAAAAGTGTATCCTCCTAAAAAGGGATTACGATGAAAAATAAAAAAAAGTTTTGTGAAAATCTTGCATCTTTATTACTAACACGGGTACTTATTGATTTGCCCTCGTATACATCAGAGTATACTCAACAGTATACATTGTATGCATACACGTAATTAATTTAGCTTGTTTTTTTCATAGGATTTTTTCTTAAAAAAGTCAAATAAAAAATTAATTTATTATTATGTTCCAATGAATATTAATCGTGAATAACGCAGGGATAATTTTGTTTGTCCCCGCTGCATAAGAAACATTTATATACGACTTATAAATGACGAAACAAAATTATTCCCATCGTTTCTCGCGATTTTACCCCTCGCTCGTCGTTGTACGAGAAACTCGCGTTATACAAGGGATCGCTATGTGTCCAGTTTAAAAACGTGCCGCACGACACACAAGGGTGGTGTATCCACTTGTATACGGAGCAACCAGACAGGGGATCGAGAAGGAGTGGCGGGAGCAAGGGAAACACGCACGAAGATTGCATACATTCCCAACGGCAGGTGGGGGAATTCGGTGTGCGAGTAGTACCGACGAAAACCGAGACTGGCCGAAGCCCATCGGCGAAAGACAGAGGGAGAGAGACGACGGTGGGAAAAGAGAAAGAAGGATAGAATGTCTGTAGTCGCCGTTGTGGCGAGGGAGCACCGCAGGGGCCGAGAAAAGAAGAGAGAGACACAGGCAGGGACTTCGCATGAGTCTTCTCTTTTCTCGCTACCCTAGGTTAGGTGCTATTGTAATCGATTGGAGATGTGGGACTTCCCCTGATCCTCTCTATCCTTCTCTTTTCCTTTCTCCCTCTCTCTCCTCCTTTGCCTCCACTTCTCTCTCTTTCTCTTTCTTTCTTTCTCTCTTCAACCCTTGCCTGTTATATAGACTCGTTATTCATTGTCTGGCAACCCCCATGCGCCGAGTATGAAGGCATGTGCACCGACACACTATCACGTGCAGGCGGCATGAACAACATATGCACACGTATGGCACACACACACACAAATTGGATAGATACGGAGTATTGCGTGCGGAATATAGTTCAGTTTGAGACGCTCACTGCGGGGTCAGAAGCGAGCATCTTGTGTTTATGACGTTTCTTTGTATGATACTATCCGCTCATTATGAAGTATCATGTCCGGCAAGATATCCATGCCCTCATTCAGTAAATGTGATTCTGCAGCTACGTTCGATATATATTTGTGTTGATGCAACGAACGTTGTTGTCACTAACGCGACAGTCTTGCGACGGTCGTTGCATGAATGCGGTAGCGTTATCATTATCTGTTCATTTAACAATCATGATTGACTTTTAAAAATGAAAACATTTATCTTAAGTGGTTGTTTCCGTCTAATTGAATTATGCATCTTATGTAATCTAGAACGATTCTCGTTATCGAACCAATCAATTAAAATAGTAACGGATGTATCTCCAAATTTTTAACGATACAACATGTTTATTACAAATCCTCGTTGAATATATCTTTCCATATTCATCGAATCTTACGAGCAGCATCCCGTTCAGTCGTCATTCTCCAAAGTTAAAAATAAACTCAATTGTTGAATTTATTTAAGAGCTTTTCTGTTCCGAGAAAAGTGTTGCAATGTAACATCCATTTGGATTCGCAGCATTGATCGAAGATTCAGTTTTATTACCGAGAAATATTCTTATCAAGCCTTTACACTCTCTATACTCAAAATTTTCGATGAGATGTTCAAACGTCGTTAATCAATTACCGTAATGATTTCATATGTTGTGTTCTTTGTTTTTCAGCGTGAGATCTTATAAATACCAATTCCAATGATTAGGAGTATGGCAATGAGCTCTTTATAATGCCTCCAATTAGTAAATTAATAATATCGGATTGAGGAAAATTGAGACGATGTATCAAAGCTACTTTATCAATTGTATACTGATCAAACGTCTCTTTATTGCAATTCCATCAGCGTGCTTCAACTTTCTGCATCACAATATAGAAAGGTAATTTACGGTCAAACATCTTGATCAATTCTTGTTTCAAAATGATCCACGACTTTAAAGTGTGACCGATTTGCATATCGTAGCCAACGCTTGGCTAAATTTGTCAACTTACTCGACGCAGCGAGCAAAATAACTTCTTCTGTTGCTCCATGAACTTGTGCGATCTTCTCGACTCGAGTCTACACGAGCTAGGAGCGTAGCAAATGTTCTTGATTGACATGGAAATTTCTATTAACGTGTGTTTTTTGCATACAAATCTCAGAGCGGAAATGTATAACATTTTTCTCGATCAGTACAAAGCGAGAAGAATTTATTCAAATATCCATGGACCATGGACAAGGTTTTGACCCACGCACAAAGCTTCCTTCGTCAAACTTGATCATTCTTGACCCCAGCACGTCCAACGAATCTTCCTTTGTCCAACTCAACAACCAGTAATGGCATCGTTATTACTTTCTATGAAGGTGTCAGCCACCTTTTCCAGTTCGGTACTATAGACCATTATACATATAATGATCCCATTTTCGATCTCTATGTAGCAGGTATCTGTATAAATTTAGATTAAAATTGGCTTTGCCGTGATAATTGAACTATGTTTATTGTAATATACTGCGACAATTGTGTACACGACTTTGCACGAGTAATAAAAATCAGAAATTTAAAATAATATAAAAAATACCGGTATATACCAATGTTTTTCGGTATATAATCAGGGACTGACACTCTAAAATAATTTTGCTAATAATTATATATCGGTATCAAGAGACATGGTAATGTCTCACACCAAGTGATTAAATATACATCTATTTTGATGTATAATATCGTTATACTAAAGAATACCGATATTGGATATATGAATACTGATGTATATATAATCAAAATTTTAATAATACCAGTATGTACATATAATATACTATGCATGGTATCCCATTTTAAATTGATTCTCGTGAATATCTTTGATACTGAAAAATGTTTTAAACAAAAGTTGAATGTATTAATTAATACAGTTCTTAATTTGTTATAAAAATATGTTAGAATGTTTGTGGCAAAAAGTCACTATCATCGATGAGAAAATATATAGGAAAAGAAAAAAGAGAACTCGTATCTGTTCGTATCTTCTAGTTAAATTACGTCTTTTTGTATTCATTCGTCATGTATTTCTTTTTAAATTTTACTCCTTTTTATTTTTTTACTAACAAGGAAAGGAACCAACTATCCCCCTCCGATTGTAATGAGCTTTTAGTTATTTTTCTGTTATTCTTATGTTATTCTTCAGACAAAAATAAGTAATACGTATGTTTTTATACGTGCCCATACGCACTTTTAAGGAGATGAAACACCCTTTTGAAAAAAATCGGTTTTTCTCTTACAAAGCGAATATCGCCGGAACTGTAAGAGATTGAAAAAATTTTCATTACATGATTTTTTTTCAATATAGATTAACCAGGTAAATAAAAAAATGGAAAAATGAAAAATGGTGCGGTAAACTTTTCCATTCTAACAATAAGCAATATCTCTTTAGTCAACATGGGGCCTGATATTATTGTGGAACAGAATGACCTTCCATCGATTTGTGGTTATTTTTCCATAATATTCTAGATGTCTTAATGGATAATTATAGTAAACCATCGGTTTGAAGATCGTACCAACGTTTGGCGGAGTTAACCAGCTTTCTCGAAGCGAAGTAAAATAATCTTGTCTCATATACCTGGGCTATCTTCTCGATACGCTGTGTCCAGATGAACATATTTTCTTCTTATAAGCCACCAAAATCGGGTATCTGGCGTGCTAGAAGCGAAACAGCATTTGCTGGTGGCAACCAATTTAACCCCGTTACGTGAATAATTTCTTACGGAGATAATAGAATCGGCTGATTCGGTTGTAAGAGCACATGATAGAACATACATAGTGTTCCAGATGCAAAAGAGAATCTTTCTTTCAAAGAATTTGGGTTTTGCTTCGTTTATGTTTAGCGTTGCTCAATAATGTTGTCGTAGGCCCACGTAGCATACACAGTGATTAAAAATCGAACGGCGTGTTCATCCTCGGTGTTTTCGAATGGGTCCGATAAACGGTTCACGACGTCTCATACGCATCTTATCGCCCTCATGAAATTGAACGAAAATAATGGGTACTTGTAATTATCCGTGGGATCGTCGAGAGGCTGAGTAATACGCGACCAAAGCCCCTATTTTATAATTGTTTTACACGCCTACCGACAGTTGTCAGTGTCGTTGCGCAGATATTTTATATGGTGAAAAAGCTGCGCAACAACACCGACAACTGTCGGTAGACATGTAAAACAGTTACAGGAGCCCAGGTACGACAACTTCGTTCCTCGACAGAATATATTTCTCGCGACATGTAAATATTAGGTCGCGCTAAGTCCGTGTACGGCGTAGAGGAACCGAAATTCCGCTAAATTTGTCGCTCGAAGAGCGCAAGAAACTAGACGGATGTATACTCTGAAATCGGTCTGAGCGACGCTGTAGATTTCGTCGATGTCGTAATTGACGTACTTGAATCCGCCACAGGCGGTCTCCGACTTGGTTGACATTGACTGAACATCCTCGATAACGTTCCTCATGCACTCACTGCAAATGATGTGCAGTTGACCTTCGGTAGTTCGGTTGGAATGTACGGGCATGCCGCCCATTCAAAAGGGGTCATCTGGAAGAGAACGTGAATCCCTGGAGTTAATTTCACCGAAACAAAATTCGTATCAGGCGTTACCGACATTCGCTTCATCGTGACTGGTCGTGAACGACGGTCGCTGGTGAACGCGACCGAACGATCGTTTCATTTCCAGGTATTTTATCAATTTTACACCATATTTTTTCCGGTCTCGTATAAATCTTCGCGTATAAATAAATTAGAGGGAATACCGGAAAGGTTCAATGTATGACATACCGACGGAATCTATATCGGTGAACATGTTCAAGTCATGATCGGTCCCGTAGTCGCGAGCGATGTCCATCAAGCTGTTTTCTGATTATCCTTTCGTTTTGGGACATCTTAAAAATTGGCGGTTACGCAATTTGTTTATCGTAAATTTGTTGTAACTTTTAAACGGTGCAACTACAAACGACCGGAAAATCACTACAAACAACTACAAACGATTTTGAATCAAGATATATTAATAATTTTTTTTTATCTCTTAAAGTCGGGTGACGGTCATTTTTTATAAAAATTTTGTATTTTTTTTATATAGTATATGAAACTACAAACGAAACTATTGTTACTACAAACAACTACAAACGAAATACTACAATTTTTTTAATAAAAAATTTAATTTATTATATAAAAAGTCGGGTGCCAGGTTCACAAAGGTCGAATCATCGATACAGCTGGGGACAGGTCGTGAGTAATCATCCGTTTTTGTGACGCGAATGTCATACCCAGTATAAGAAAATAAAAGAAAAGGAAAAATCGCGTCGATTTCAAAGCCAAGCAAACGAAATCGTTTTGAACGATCTAGAAATAAACAGATTCTCCGAAGACGGATCACACGATTGCTTGCGAGACAATGACGAGACAGATCATTGCCGTCTCTCGACACGGCGAACGCGAAGCGTGTATCAGCTATAATATAATAAAGATTAAATATTTACTATTCTACCATTGACGAGATCTTTCAATTCAATCAATTCGATCCGATCCGCATCCTCAACACCAAACATCGTTACTTATCACACAACGTCGTTCTTGTCGTTGTTTATCGCACAACGTCGACCTCGTCGTTGCTTGTTGCATAGTGTTCTCGTCGTTGCTTGTCGCGCAGCGTCGTCGTTGTACTCGTCGTGCAGCGTCTTCTTCGTCGTTACTCGTTGTGCAGCGTCGTCGTCGTTACTCATCGTGCAGCATCTTCTTCATCGTTATTCGTTGTGCAGCTTGCCGCAGGATATCTTAACTATATCTCGGACGAGCCCCCAAATTATGTAAACTCTTGCATCGCGAACCGTAGAACTAGACTGACGTTAGCCATTAATTTTGTGATACGCGCTAAATAAACACGCTCGAAATAAACCCTTTTATTACATCAAGACGGTATTGGTTATCGGTTTGTGATCCTACAAGTATAGATATCATTAACTATATAATAATGCCAATAAGAACCGACACAAGACCTTTTAGTGTGTTTACATAAATTTTATTCAATAAAGGTCACTAGAATATATCGCAATATCGCAATCTCATACATTTCGATCCTCAGTTTTGATCCTCTTAAGTGCATCTAATGATTATGGACAATAATAATTAATAAAATATGTCTACATCAAAAGGTGTATTTCTCATTTCTAACAAGGGAACCGTCGGAACTGTCCCTAGCCGATTTTGATCGGTTTCGGATATGTTGTAGAGTATATATATAAAAAAATATTAGACTCATATTTTTTTTATCAGCGTATCTCAAGGTTTAGGGGGTGAAACACCCCCTCGAAAATAATGGATTGTATCGTTTTTCTTAAATATCTTTTAAACTATGAGGTATATCAAAAAATGTTTTATATAAAAGTTAAATAGTTTTTTATGCTCTGTATAATGGCATAAAAGACATGTTCAAAAATCAATTTTGCAACAAATTGTTATAAACAAATTATTAAAAATTGATTGTAGAGAAATTCTGATTACATCAATCGATTGTACGGGAAAAATTACTGAAGAAGCATGCTTAAATTTTTTTATTCGTGCAAAAAATAAATTATGAAAAATCATTTCTGTACATACCTGGATCACCAAGGATAGCCAAAAAATGACAATTGTAAATAGAACCGTAGCATGAAAAAATATTTTTGACGTTAAAAGTACATTGCAAAGATTAATTTTGTTATTAATTGTTATAAACAAATAATTTTGACATAAACAAAGAACAATTTAAGAAAGAGTTATATTCGGTTCTTTAATAATTTTTCCCGTACAATCGATTGGTGTAATCAAAGATTTCACCAATCAGAATTCCTCTACAATCAATTTTTAATAATTTTTTTATAACAATTTGTTACAAAATTTATTTTTGCAACTTGTCTTTTATACCGTTAACTTTATACCGTTTTATACCGACATTTCGTGCGACATTAAACGTCATACTTACGTTTTTATATAAAATCGTCGTAATCCTCCTCCTCCTCTTCGCTTTCGGCCCCAGTAGCAATTATTTGTCTACCGGTATTATCTATTTCTTGATAACCGGGCGTTGCCCGGATTTCTGCCCTAATAATGTCCCAAGGTATTTTGCGCTCCTCTTCTATATCTCTGCACTGAATTGTGAGTCACTACTGATCTCTTCGTCACTATTTTTGTTAACAATAACACTGTTCTCATTATTATCCCACGCGACCATAGTAGGTATATCGTCTTATTGCTTAAGAAAATGTTGAGGAATTGAAGATTGATCGAGTTCCTCAATAATACATGGAATTTTTATGTGCATCGTGGCAACTACTTGCACAGTCGGACATGTATTGATTGCATTTGATCGTCTTACGTGAAATTAAACTTAATATTTTGCACAATTATCAGTGTGCAGAAAAATATGTTGCGCAAAACGATCGAATGATTATAATTTTTGTTCGATTAGAAAATTTATTCATAAGCGTAAACTTTGGTTATTGACTATGTTTAACACAGAATGACATCTTTTCTTATATATTTTAATATTAACTTGCGTCAGATCCATCACAAGTCGATAAAAATATGTAAGAAAATGATCTTGTATAACTATCCAAAGTGCAGTGCGTACAAACTAAAATAAATTAATGTTAGACATTAATGTTAGACAGTGCATTGAAATGTGTCAATAACCAAAGTTCACGCTTACTTCATCGTGTAGAACAAAAAAATGTAATGTCACGTTCGATCGTTTTGCCCAAAATTAAAATTAATATTTTATAAAATTATTACTAGCAAAAATATATATAGCGCAAGACGATCAATGTGACGTCAAGTCGGACGATCATGATGACGTAAAATATTACCAGTATATAAGCTTCCGTAATATCGGGACACCTCATAAGTTCGTCAACTTCATAAGTTGATGATATAAAGAAGTGTTTATCGTACATTAATATTTTGTTAACATGTAAGTATATTTATTGCTAATTCTTATTATTTCTTTACTCTGCTTGGATATTATTGAAATTGTGCCGTGTTTAACTAAATTATTTGTCATCGTGATGCATTATCTTCTGCCACTTTTCAATCATTCTTTGATTCTGTTTATATTGTTTATAAAGATACCATTTTTTGCAGTTAATAGAATATCATTATTAACGTTTCGACGAATGTTTTGTAAGCCTTTATAAATTATTTTCAGGTAATAAATTTAATTTTTTTTTGTTCATTTCAGAATACCTATTTAACTATATTGTATAGTTGTCTCACTTCTCCTATTGTCACGACGCATACAAAACGTAAAACTATTCTGCTTTGAAGAATTATTTTTGAACTTATTACATTTCTTTATCGAGAAAGAAGAGAGAAAGAAGTGACGTCAGAATTAACATGAAAAGATCACTTCATTAATTAATCAATAAAGATAAGGACCATAATAGCCAACGCTGAATTCTTATTACAAATATATTTATCATATGGATATAAATAATATTTATTGTTAGACGTTTCGATCTTAAATAAAGCCATCCTAATGGAATAAACAAAAATTACAATTTAAAATAAGATGTACAAATTCATTTAAAAATCGCAAATTCTAATTAGCGTCAATTTTTTTTTATAAAATAGTTGAAATAATATAATTATGCCTCGCTGGTATGTCAATTACTCTATAGAATATATATACTCGCCGCTAGTGATGCATTTATGATAATTTGTGTAGGATTTTTGTTTATTTTGACGTTGGCTATTATGCTCCTTATTTTGATTAATTATTAATTGATTTATAAATCATTGTTAGTTATAAAGTGCGTATTATTTTTTAGTCAAAGTTTGATTCAAATATTTAATTTTTACATTTTTTCAGAATGATACAGTTTAATCCATACAACGTAATAATGTTACTTTATGTAACTTTCACTGCTTTCAACCTACATAGCTTCCACAAAGTCCGATAACTTCGGAAGAAGTAGAAGTGAAAGAGAAGATTGAACATCGCCCGTGAGGTACTACTGTAAGATGTGTTTTTTTAAATGTGATTTCCCCAATAGGTCTATTCCACAAAAACAAGAATTAAATCGATAACAAAATTATAATTTTGCTTTCCTGCCAAGTCACATTCGATCTTGTTTTTTAGTATCTCACGGGTGATGTGGAAAGCTATTGTCGAAATGTACGTTATCATAATTATGTCATGTATTAGAAAACTACGTATTAGAAACTATTTAAGATATAAGTATATCATTAAGGAACAATGAATAAATTAACAATAGAAAATTTTATGTTAATAGATCAATTATTTAATAAAAAACATGTTTCAATAATAATTTGGCGGAAGGTACGCTCCCAGTATATTTCTGGTATAGGGACGCTCCTGAGTCAGAATGTCACGTGAACGCCCGGCCGCCGAGCCTCGCGCGCCGAAATCGGCCCGAAATGTGCAAATCCTTGCGAGCACTACATTAATGCAACGCTGCAATCGTTCAATTCCAGAAGCACGTACAGCTCTTAACACTTCCGGACTGATTGTCGCACATGCTGCAATAATTCGTTGCTTCATACACTGTTAAATTTATAGTGTCAAATATAACCTACCGTGAGTCGCCACTGCTCCTACTAAATATATCGTTATTTTTTATCAAAATGATAGTTAAATTTGACACTATACCGTGTCAATTTGACACTATATAATATCAAATTAACACTATAGTGTCAAATATAACCATTGTTTTAGTATAAAATAACGACATGATTGAGTAGGAGCAGTGGCGACTCACGGTAGGTTAAATTTGACACTATAGATTTAACAGTGTATTTTCCGGTGTGATCGGCATTTCCTAGTATACAATCCTTGTATTTGCTATGTTACAGTAAAAAAATGTAAATATTTACATTTCTTACTATGAATTCTATAAGTCTAGAGGGATTTGTGAAACTTGGAGCTAAACCAAATTATTCTAACAAAGGAAGTTTCACAACTGTCCGGAATTGATTTGATTCTCCATAAAATATGTTGTTAAACACGAAAATCTAAAGGTAGGGTCCCACGATCCCTGGCTCGGCATGGCTCAGTATGGCTTGCCATGGCTCGGCAAAGTTCTACGCGCCGTGGGACTAGGACGGCTCGCTATTGCTCGCTATCCATGGCTCGTGATACATCATTTTAAGCAATTAGCGATAAGTTTCACGAGCCAAAGACCTTTGTTGATCCGACACCTTGCGCTGTTGAACTCGTCAATGATCGCATTCAACAGAATACTTATTTGCAATAAATATTGAGAATTCTCTTCGCTAATATAGGATTATTTATCTAGATCTAAAAGTATAATAATAGTTTAATTAATGCTGACGAAATTTCCAACAGTAACAAAACAAATATTCTGCTGAACGCGACCAGTACTTGCAAAGAGTTGTATAAGTAAATTAGGGTGCGTTTCGAGTTACGCATGAAGCGCATGATGCATTATTTGTTCTTGTTGTTTACCGAATAATAAATAATAAAATGATAACAAATAAAATTGAATAGAAAGTATACCAAAATGATACATTATACGCTTCATACGTCTTGGAATGCACCCTTAGGCTGGAATCAGACTACGCAATTGAATATTGAGATTGATGATTGAAAGATTGAAATTTAATCTTTTTCTTTTTTAATTCTTTTATCGAAATGTTCATGTTTTTTTCGATTATTTTCCACGAATCGTAAGTTACGTTTCGATCTTTGTGCAGTGGATGTCTCGGATTCCATAATACAACCTCTTTTTCATATAATTGTAAAAACTCGATTATTTTTTCACTTCATACTGATCTAAATGACCAAACAACGAGTGTCTCGACGTCTCAACTAGCAATAATAAACAGGTTCTGACACACAAAGAGAAATTAGACAACGATACACGGCGCAACAGTTTATTATTGTTTCGTTCACAGTCAGGGCGCGCTGTGCTGGCGCGAATCTTGTGGCGAACTCTTTGACTCGCGGTACCGACAATTTGGCGAGCCAGCGTACCACGGATCACGATCGCGAGCCATCGCGAGCAATAGCGAGCCACCCTGTTCCTACGGCGCGCCGTGGGACCGCGATTTTAGCCTTTTTTATATCAATTTCGAAACCGATCCTGTGACGAGCCTAGACGAGCCAAGACGGATCACGAGCCATGTCGAGCCACGGGCCGTGGGATTTTTTTATACGTGCGCTAACTCATGTTTAAGGGGTGAAACACCCTTTTGAAAAAAAAAAAACGGTATTTCTATTTCGAGCCGAATACCATCGGAAGTATAAAAGATGGAAAAAAATTTTTTAAACAAAAGTTGTATGGTTTCAAGAACTTTCAAAAATTTTTTTCCATCTTTTATACTTCCGATGGTATTCGGCTCGAAATAGAAATACCGTTTTTTTTTTTTCAAAAGGGTGTTTCACCCCTTAAACATGAGTTAGCGCACGTATAAAAAAATACGTGTCTCTTAGATTTTCGTGTTTAACAACATATTTCATGGAGAATCAAATCGGTTCCGGACAGTTGTGAAACTTCCCTTGTAAGTTTAGTATCAGTAGATCTTTCAGAAGGTGATCACTTCATGTAGTTTAGCTCTTCTGTGATTTTGGTTACAAGTATACATATATATGTATATAATTTATATAAATTAAAATTTAGACATAAAATTTGCTGATGCCTAACCATTTGCAAGCTACTATAATCTATTGTACCATAACGTATTTTACTCTAGTCTATTTATAGAGCCTTACAATAAAATAAATTAAATTAAATTAAATTTTAAAAATCACTGTTGTAACTACATGTGTGCAACAGAAGTAGAAGGAAAAGTTTGATGGCCTTGAGTAATTAGCGTAACAGCGGGAATTATTCGTATACGCCGATATTGTCTATCTCTCGATAACCGGGCGTTGTTCGGATTTCTGTCCTAATAATGTTCTAAGGAATGTCGCCCTCCTCTTCTACGTCTACACTGAACCGTGAGTCACTGATATAGGTCTCTTCGTCATTATTTTCGTCACCTTCGTTATTAACAATAACACTTTCCTCATCACTATTCGACGCGACCGTGGTAGGTTTATCGTCTTTTTGTTGGTCAAGAAGACAGTAAGGAATTGAATCGAGTTCTTCAATGAAACACGGAATTTTTATGTGCATCGTGGCAACTACTCGCACAGTCGGGCATATACTGTCGAGCATATATTGTGAGTGTCACGTAAGGGAGTGAAAATCTCCCTTAAAAAAATCGGTTTTTTCTTTCAAAGTAAATATCGTTGAAACTGTGAGAGATAGAGAAAAGTTTTCAATGAAAAATCTTTGAATTTGTAGAATTAAGACGAACGTCTCAATTCTACAAATTCTCGCATATATTCTAAATAACCATTTTTAAACCAGGCATATTTAAATAAATTTATAAACCTCGGTGATGAAAATTGATTGATGTGTTAATGATTGCAATTTTAAAATGGCGTTTCTTTAATGATCAACTCTTGTCACTCAAAAGGACGCTTAGGCTTATTGCCGCATTCTCCATCAGCGACAGTTAAACATCGAAGTGTACTGTCGCTACGTTCTTTGTTAGCGATAGGTTTTCAAGTAATAAGTCTAGCTTGGGTCTTATTTATATTATTTAATTGGAAAAGAAATTTGATAACAAAGGATAAAAAATCGGATCAATCAATTTGCCTCTTTTTAGAAAAAAAAAGTAAATTTACCTGTAATAATTCAATTTTTCTCTTACAAATTCATACTCAGTTCATCTCTCAAGTTAAACTTCCAAATTTGGTTCTACAAAGCTCTTGTAGGCAGGAGAGAGCTACACAATCTCTTCAAGGTTTTGACTGAATAATCACTCAAACAAGACAACTGATTTCGAGAAAGTAATCACTTGATGACCAGAGACTATAATAGTTGGGTACAAGAATTTTTTTCTGAAGACAGACCACCGGCGACTAATTATTCGGTCTTTATACAATTAAATGACAACAATCCCCCGCGCGGGCTTCTTATCCCCTATATTTTAGCATTTAATTATGCATATTTCCCCATTCTTCTTGGACATATTATTACACGAATATATGTGTGTTTGAGAGTGTGTTCTTTGTTATTTAACATTTTATTTGGCTGTATACATTTCGAATTATGCAAAGCGAAACAGTAGTATAATTTGCTAATGTGGTCTTCTAGTCATGGTCATCAAGTGATTACTTTCTCGACATCAGTTGTCTTGTTTGAGTAATTATTCAGTCAAAACCTTGAACGAGATAAAAGTTCTTTCAATATTATTGCGGGTGCTTATTACTTTGTTTATTATTAAACCTTTTGTTACATTTACTATATGTATTTTACTAAAAACTAAATTTACTTCTTAGTTCTCAAAATAGAGAAGCATGATTCTTTGATACTCCAAAAGCTGTAAATGCATATTAGATTTTGTTGAAAGTAATCCTATTGGGTAATATCTTATCGTAATATCTTACAAGAATTTATATATAAATTTTTTACTTGATACAGAAAATTGTTACCTGTTAACACATATACCTATTACAAATTCTTGCATACTACATACATCAAATAAACAATATTAACTCAAGACCTAATCTAATTTCTAAGATAAAAATTTTATTATAGATAAAAAAATGACTTCAATAACAAATAATTTTCTCTTACTCTTCCACATATTTGTTTTTTATATTGAAATAAATTACGTTTTTTATTTTCATATTTTTATATTTATTTTCACAATTGTGAGTGTTACGTAAGAAACCTAGCATTAATATGAATCTAATAAAAAATAAAAATAATAAAATTCTTCATGCTGCAACTACGTCTTAATATGGATTGAAATTCTTTAAACACATTAATTTTTTCAAATTATCGTAAGTGAGATTCGCTCATGTTATATGCTTACCATCTTCTAATTTAATATCACAATATAATACAAATTGCTTTTGTAATGGTATTATGTCGGGCACTTCGGTTTTTAACTAAACTCAACTGAGTCACTAATCACAGAGTGATTCCCCGAATGTTCTCAAACATCATTCTATTTCCACCATTTCTTAGGTGACTTAGAAATTATTAGTAGTAGCAAACACTGCGCGCGCGTAAAGCAAATAAATATAAAAAAAAGAATATTATGAAGGAAAAATGTCAACAAATATAATGAAAAATAAAATTTTAATAATAATGATTATTATATAAATATGGATTTACTATTATTCTTCAAAAGGAAATTTTGTGAAATATTTATATTATACTACACACAAAGAAACTTTAATATTGAATAAATAATAAACTATTTGAATCTATGAAAAATTGATGTATCTTCATAGACTTTACACTATCAGATACATATGTAAAATATTTTGCAGAGTCAATAAGATTACTAAGTCTTACATCTTTTTTTGTTTAAAATAAAGTTGAAATATTCACCTAGAAGTCTATGCGTTCTAACAGAGATGATATTGCTAAATCTTCATCATTTTATTAAATCAATTTCAATTTTTTATTCAAAGTCAATAAATTCATTTTCTGTTTTTTAAATTTATAATTTTGGATTTTAATGTTCGCTGTAATAAAGTTTATAAAGTTTAAATTTTTATAATAATTGATAAAATTTATATACAAACCTATGTTATATACAAACCTATCAAAAATATTTTATTATGTACAATAAATTAATCATTTATTAAAAAAATTGTTTTTATTAGTTCTCATAATTAATCTGATTCGAAAATAAATAAAATTGTCAGTTACTGTTTTTTTTTCTAGTTATCCCGATTTTTATTTACGACCTTTATTTGTTTAACATTGTATATTTTAATGTTTGATTTTAGTATCTATTTTATAATAATTAATCATGTTTGTTTATTGAATTATTTCTTCTCAAATATATCATAAAGTGGAACATCATAGCATTTTCTGTCTTACTCTTTTTTTCGTAAATATTAATTATTTGACAAAGTAAATGAAAACTAATGAAACTTAAAAATTTTCACGTATTTTATAATTAATAAATAACAAAATCATCACATCGATTGCAGTTCTATACAATTTTATTTTTAGCATAAAAGCTTTCTCACAGACTATTCCATTTTCAAGGCTATTCTCCCTCAAATACAACCTCATTTTTACATGATATGGTTCTTATTCATAAGTGTTCTATTACTAACGATTAGCTTAAAAGGAAAAAAAATATGGACAAGAAAATAGTGCTTTTGACTTCTAAAATCCTAAAATTACTAAATGAAAAAGATATTAACATTATAATCCTAAAAATTTAGAGATATGATAGTTAATATTAATTTATTGAGAAGAAACATGCAACTATTATATAATCATTTTCTGCACAATTTCACAACTTTGATCAGTGCAAAAGTTTATTATTAATAATCGCGATAAACGAAAATAATTACATAAGTTGTCATTATTTTCAAATGAACGCTACTTTATAAAGCAATTATCTATGCTTTCAAATCCTTAATTATTGAAATATCGTTAACTTCGAAACATCCAACGTATTATGATAAGGCCAAAATGGAACGAGCTTACAGCACTATCTAGAATACTCATATTATTCTATAGAGAAACTGTATTTTATATTTGAACTTATATGAATTTGGTTCAATAAGAGAGAATAATTTTAATTTATATCATTTATAATTTTTCACAGTATTTAATATATTGATATTTTCTTTCTATTTCTAAGCAATGATTTAAAATCGTACGAAGTTAAGGAAAAATATCAAGCGATATAAATGATTTTGATTGTTCTAATTCCGACGTGTGTCTTTAATTTCGTACGATAAATCTGTATTACATATTTTATTATAAATTAATATTATTATATCCATGATGATTAACATTTTTTAAAAAATGTTAATATAATATTAATATAATTATTATAATTTTTTAAATATCAGGATGCACATGACGTCAAAAACGCACGAATGTATAAATATTCAACGAATGAAACGCGTCACACTGAGACGAATGTATGGCGGCCGTAACTAACTGTAACGATGATTCGTTAAGGAAGAAAGAACGAAGTGCGGAAGTAAGGAGCAAATAGGAACGAAGACAGGTAAAAGAAAACCTAGAAGAGCGGAATACTCTAGCAGCTTAAGCTATTTTCGTTGTTTATTGTTATAAGCTTTTATATTTAAAAAAAAAAACGAATTTTTCTGGACGAGAGTGTTATTTTAGCGCGCCGAATTCGTGATACGATTGCGTGTTTTGAAAGATGTGAGAAGGGGAGAACAGATGCGTACCACTGTGTGTGATATACCTGTGTACGAATTAATTACATCTGCGTAGATTATCGATCCAAGCCTAGTGGCTTGTACATTTGATATTGTGTACATACACACTAATCCATCGGTTTTTGTTGATACGGTTACGTTTGTACGTTGAACAGTTTTTTCCTCGTTGATTTACATTGATACTGTTTTCTGCCAGCTATGTATGATCGAGAACGATTACTGGAACTCGACGATCGTGTAATGAAATCATTATACCGCCATTAGCATATGTGCAACAAACGAATGTATAGAGTTGCTTCGGAATTGACAGATATATGGAATTGTTCGTGATGAAATTTAAAACAGATTTTTTTACAGATATAACATTATTATTCATCGCCTTTCAAATTGCGATACTCCATATCTTATAAATTAATCTGAAATTTCGTTAGGAGAAAGTTTTGTTAAGGCGTTCTGCTTCAAATGATGAATTTTTCTTCCTATAATTGAAGAATTATTATTTTCAGAAAGTATGTTTTCAAAAAATACATATTCACTTTTTGCCAATTCTGGGACATTCTACATTGTAGTTCTATTATATATTATCTTTTATTAACTTTTTTTCCTTCTCGTTATTAGAATTCGAATTTGAGATATTAATACAGGGTTTGTCCGAAAAATAATGTCAATGACTTTATTGTGGAGCGACTATACGTCGCAGCGCGATTGGATCGGTTGGAATCGGTGGAGGAGATCTTCGTGGATCTTCTTATCAAACGTCGTACGTCAAGTATATCCACAGTGGGCTTTGACGGGATCATCCAGTAAATTGTTGTTGTACGTGGTCTGACGAGTCCCATAAGAAAAATATGTACGTTTCGAGATATGTACTCTTTCAGAAGTCGTAGGTACGTATCGCGCGTTGTCATCTACACTCACGCACATGTTGGAGATTTTCGCGAACAACGTTTGCGGATCGAGTGCCATGAGTTGCGCCAAGTGGTGCGCGGAGAAACTTCGCGTCGATAGTCTCGCACGGGAGAAGTGTTTCCTGTTCTCTTCATCACATCAGTTTGAAGTATCTCAGGGAGAAAACTTGCTCCCAATTTTGAAAATGACGCCGCGCGTCCTCCCTCGCGTCTACATCGGCGGTGTTCCGCGGTAGGTAATTGTACGCCCACGTCGCGTACATCGTAACTATGTAACGTACCGCGTCCTCCTCGCGCATAAAATCGCTCGGGTCCGGCAAGGCACACGTCACGTCCCACGCGCACCTTATTACGCACAATTTATTGTACGGTATGTCTTTGGCGTATATGCGATACTGAGTATCGTCGGGATCGTCGAACGGCCGCAGCAATACGCGATCCGACGATATGGAGCGCGCTTCCGAACGATGTAGAAAGACGTGTCGCGCCACGTCGAAGTTGTACTTGGCGGACATTCCGTGCACGCAGTACATGAGGCGGAACTCGGCCCTCATGACCGAGCGCACCGAGTGCGCGGACACCCACGCGCCCGGGGCGCGTTGGTCGTCGAGGAGAGACGCCAACATTTTCATTTCCCGTCCGACGTTGTGGTCCATGTATCGACGCCAATCGTACACCCGGTGGAGCGCCCCGTTCGTCAGCATCCACGTGGTGCACGCGGTTCGGGAGTCTGGGTCGAAGACTCAGTCTCTCCAGCTCCTCGTCGACCGACCCCTCGACGATACGGCTGTCCGCGGTGACCACCTCCTCGATCCTCAGTCGGTGGTTTCGACGTACGTGGTGCACGGTGTAGGCCAGGATACTTCGAAGGTGCTGCATCGTCTTGTCCCTGAGACGACGGGTGTCGTTGTCCGTCGCTCGGAAGAACTTGTCGTACAACGCGTACGACGCGAGGACACCGAAGTCGGCGGGTTTGCCGGACTTGGCCGCGCTCGAGTAAGCCTGCACGTGGGTCACGCGACGATTCGCGACGCTCTGGGGCGAGGAGTGACGCCAGAAGTAGCCGAGGTTCGCCGAGAACCCGAACCGGTAGCGGTTGGTGCGACGGCGACCCAGGTCGATGGCGTCGCGGAAGAGTCCGTTGACGTTGTCGGCGCCCTGAAGCTGGACGACGATCGGATCGTCCTCGAACCTGAGGGTGTCCGTCCGGTGCACTTGAATGATGTCCACGTGGCGATGGTTCGCGTACACCGTGTTGTCGAGTAACGTTCGCGCTGATCGCTTCCGGAGGCGCATACCGTGTTGCGCCGAGTAGAAACGGAGGAACGCGATACCGCACTCGCGCTCCAGGTCCGCCTCCTCCAACGTGTCCGTGAGTAGACTCGCGAATCGTCGGAAGTCGCCCTGGGCGACGTTGTACGTCTCGTCCACGCCGAACGAGACGTACGGGAGACCTCCCGCCGCGGTCTCCGAGTCCTGGGGAAGACGCTTCGCGGCCTCCACCACGATCCGGATAACGAACGCCGAACATACGACTCGAAGTCGTCCTTCCGCGACCCTCGTCGACTCCATAGGCACGTCGCGCACCAGATCGCTGTCGTGCGCAATCTGGAACACGACGTACACGGGTCGAGAGTCGATCTCGCACAGTTGGAACTCGTAAAATTTTTCGCGTTGCGACGCCCTGTCGCTCGACAGTCTGATCGACGGCGGGTGCAAGCGTCCGAATAGTTCGCGTTTGAGGATGTACCTCGTTAATTTGGTTAAAACATTATGGCAGACAGTGATCTGCGGTCGCGTGAATATTTTCGCGAAGTACCCGCACACGAAAGATTCGAGAGACGCGCACGCGCACACCACACTGTCGACGTCCGTGGAGACCAGGAGGCCGTCGCCGCTGGCGTAATCCTCGAGGATGGCGTCGCTGACGAGAGTCGATCGGTCGTCTCTCTCTTCCTCACCGTCAACGATCTCGATGTCTTCGTACAGCCATCGATCGTCTTCCCACCCTCCACTCACCACATATTTTAGAAAAATTCTAAGTAGCACCGTCTCGGACTTGTAATTTTTCCAAAATTCAAAAGAGGGAGGGGGAGGTCGGGACCAGGGGGGATCGACAGAGTATCCGACCCTCCACCCACCACATATTTTAGAAAAATTCCAGGGAACACCGTCTCGGACTTGTAATTTTTCCAAAATTCAAAAGAGGGAGGGGGGGTGGTAACCAGAGGGGATCGACAGGGTATCCGACCCTCCACTCACCACATATTTTAGAAAAATTCCAAATAGCACCGTCTTGGAGCTGTAAATTTTGATTTTTAAGAGGTGGGTGGAGGGGGGTGTCACCCCCACCATTCGACAGGTTGGAAAATTCCCGATCCAACGACCACCCTGTTGACCCCCTTCCGTAAGTCAGCTTACGAACGCACGGTCGCTCAGTCGTTTTTGATCATTCGATGATTCCAACCGATCCGATCGCGCTGCGACGTATAGTCGCTTCACAATAAAGTCATTGACATTATTTTTCGGACAAACCATGTATTGTAAGTGTACTTTGGAGTATTCTGCACAAAAATTGGTGTCATCAATGCACACTTACAATTAAAAGAAGACGTTATGTTACTTATGTTATTTATTAAAATTACTTACATGAGTATACGTATATAAAATATATTCTCATGTGTAAGCTATTTTTTTTTCATTGATACAAGCAGATCGATCGTCCTCGAATTTGTGTAGTTGTTAGCAGGGGCGGATCTTCATTACAAAACAATTTGAGACTTCCTTAATTTCTGTAACTATTTTCTTTTAATTTTTTATTCCATAAAGCAATTACATCAATAACAAAAAGTGTATGTTTTGATATTGCCATAATAGAATATTCATATAATTCTATCATACAATAATAATGGTTTCGGGTTCGTTCTAACACAAACAACATGTTCAAAAGTTAATCCCTGCGCTTCATGTATAGTCAACCTTCGATCCTGAGTTACAACCATCTCTTATAAGCATCTCTTTATTGGATCAATAACAAAAATGTAAAAAATAACGCTTTCTTTTTTATGGTTATATCTTATAATTGTGTTTTTTAGATTATTAAAAAATCTAATGTTTTTCAAAATATCTCTATCCTTCATTATTATTTACATATGTGAAATTTAAATTTTGTCTAAGAATAAAAATATGATTAGTATTTAATCTTATAATTAGCTGTTGCTTTTGTGACTTATCCCCCCATTCTATGTTAAAGTCTTCCAAAGTACTATTCAAGGAGGTCATTCACCAGGATGAGTGTTCGTATCCCTATAGGGATGTCTTATTATCCTCATTTCGTTAATACACCATGACTAGGAAGTATATTTTGATTTTACTAATAACCCTGTGATAATAGCACGTATCACTCTTTATGGACAGCAACCATTCCAATTTCCGGTATTTCGTAAGTCTCTAGTTCGAATACTAATGGATAGTCAAGGTGAATTGTTGTCCATGATTCCATTTCTATTCCCAAAATACTAATGTTTTCACTTATGCCTATTAATTGGACATCATCACTGTACGTATCTCATAGTTCCTGTTGTTCTGCGGCTAAGGAAGGGATCCATCCCGTTGGATGTATTTATCTATATATCTCCAATTAACAGCAACTGCTAAGTTGCTATTAATTCCATCCCCTCCAATTAACCCCATCAGTTACGAGTATATAATCTAAAGCCATTTGTCCTTGTTTCGCTATGTAGTAATCGTCACCTATAGATTGAGTAAATCTATGTTCACATAAATCATCATAAAGGTTTATTTTAACCCCTAGTACTCTTCGGTCGCTCAAAGTTCCGATTCTTACAAATTGTGCAAATCCTATTACACTAACAACATAGTTGTAGATGTTTCTCGATCTATTTAAGTTAATAGGTCCTATCTTATCCTTCGAATCTTTGACAGCTCTCAGCATAGATTCCCCGATCTCTATATAACTTGCCGTGATGTTTGATCCTGTCTGATTCTACACCAAATCATAACTGGTTTGAGCAAACGTCTTCACTATAGTAATTTGCATCTGAGGTATCGGGTTATATCTTTTCCCACTTAGTAGTACTAGTATGAACTGCAACAACAATTTTTTGTGCATTATCTCATTTTCATCTTGTATAACCGACACTATCTTTGGAACTTATCTATCTTTTCACAACTCTGCGATTCTACCAGTCGTCAATTGATGTAACGTCCCTACAGTGCAAAATATACTACGTCCTCCGTAGTTAGCATTCGCGTATCTACTGTAAGGGATTTATTTTTCTGCTTCTTCTAAAATCTCGTCAGATATCTCCCTAATGATACACCTAACTGGCTTAAGTCGGTGTTAACGTCTCTAGAGATACAATAGGCCTTAATGAACTGTTTATTAATTTGTAATTTAAATAATACAAATTGTATATCTAATTTAAAATTGTACAAACTAATTATTAGTTTCTTCCTTAAATTTTGGTTGAATTGGGGGAGAGGAAAAAAGGTAGCGCGAAGTAGATATATGAAGAATTTTATATGTGGAAGTCTTTTATTAAATAGCTAATTATAATTTTATATGTTGATCCGTCCTTGCTCAACATGTGTAACAGCCACAATCTCGGTTTAATGCTAATGTCACACTCATTTGCGAAGGCTTTCGCTGGCAAATAGTTTTAATTGACAGAATGTCAAATGCCAAATGTTAGTTCTAAGTAGTCTCGTAGCGAACTACTCGTTTTAATGAGCTCTTGCGAGTAGATTTCTCATATCGCATTGTGGAGCAACGTTGTAGTTTCGCATGTTTTATCTGTCAAGAACGAAGGAGCAGATGAGGACAGTTATCGATTAGCCGTAATCCTAAAATCTTTATTGATTTTTTAAAGGCTCGTCGGAGTGAAGAAACTCAAAAAAAATTCCGATTTATGTTCGATGTTTCCAAAAAGATAACATTAATCTTACTATTAACATTTTACTGTAAACTTTAGAACTTTATTGAAAAATATGCAAAACATAAATACGATTTATATTTTCAATTCATCTTGTATCTATGTTATATCTATTCATAAATTAGTGCAAATTTTAATTGAATATTATAATCATAAATAAAATAACGCAGCAATAGAAGTATATTCCAAATAAAACCAGTTAATTGTGCTTTGTTAATTCTTCTGATACTAAAAAAAGAAATTCGATCGGACAAATCACCATGGAAATGTGAAGCCACTTTCAAAAAATCTTTTGTTGCATACAATAACATTGATAATAAATTCTTAATAGTTCATTTATCAACAATGTGAATTTTTGCGCAAAGTATTAGGTTCTCTTTAAATTTAATTTTGGTTCAAAATAAAATGGCAAAAATTTCGCCGAAGCGTCGGTTTTTCTACTATTGAGCAGAATATTATTATATCGATCAATCAATAAATATCGTACGGACGAAGCGTAAATATTCAATAAATATCGAATGTTACAGCGATCACAAAAAATGCTCGTAATTATTTTTTACTTATAAATCACATTTTGCAATGAGGAAGGACAAATTAATCCTATATCATACTATTTATGTTTCTTTATCCAACTTGAAAGAATTTTTCGATATCGATTATACAAATTCTGTACGGATGTTCGTATCGAGAACGCAAATTGAAGTGTTCTCATCAATTTTTTTGTCATTAAAATAAAAAGTTAACGTTAAAGCGATTAAATCAAGTTACAACAGATTCCATTCCGAAATATTTAACTTCGATTAAAATCCGTTATTATTGTGTTGTCGTGAGTTTTAATAAACGTGTTATTCACAATAATACGTAACTTTCGAACTTGAGCAACTTGCAAAAGGCATTCATGAAACTTACGTCGTCAACTTCGGAAGAAAATTTATTTATATCATAAAGAGATAATTATTTGTACGGAGTTAGTTGAATTATTTTTATGCAGAAATTATTATTGTATTCATGCTGATGCAGTTATGAAAACACGAGTAAAACATAAATTTTTTTTTGAAGAATCAAAAGGCATGATGAAATATCAGAAATAGAGAGACCGAAGTTTTCATACATGGGACTCAAATTGTTGCTTGGAAGCTTTGCGCGTTTTATAAACGTTCACACGAGTTATCGCAGTAAATGTACCTGAAACGATTGCGTGAAAAAATATTTATTCCGTGTGTTTATCCTGACACAGTTTTATCTGTATTTGTTTTTACGATATATATGTACGTGGATTATTGCAGATAAAAACTCATACAACTTCGTTCTTTTGTGTTTTTTCGAAGTGATGTTGTAACTAAGCTTTATCAAGATAAAGCATGACACATCACCTTTAAAACCTAAATTAATTTTTTAAAAATCGCAATATACAAATAGAACGTCTCTTTTTACACTTGAGTTAAAAGCTCTCTATTTGTGAATGTCTATTAATTTTATCAAGTAATATTTTCTTTTTGTCTTTCTCTCTGTCTCTCTTTCAAAATTTAAAATTTTCGATATTTCTCGTATGTATCCTGTACATATTAAACACATCGTTCTTTTTCAATGTCTCTCATTTCAAAAGAGAACATTTGATAACTTCCCTATCAATCAAAACTTGAGAGCTGTTTAGATTGATGTAAAGTTAACGATGTATATTTCTAACATACATTTGCTTTTATTATTAATTTATTTACTAATTATTTATTACTAATTAAAAGGAACTAATAACGTCAATAATATGCAAGTCTCTGTCTCAACCAGATAACAGATTTTCATTGCAATTCAATACTCGTCAGAGAAAATTATTTGAAACGCTAGTTGCTTAATATAATGCAAGATGCTCGTTACTTTGACAACGAACTCGTACTTTAACTCGTATTTTGTCATTGAAACTCTAGAGCTTTTGTATGAAATATTTTTTTGTCTTGTTTTCGAGATATTTTATCAGTTCCATACTTTTTCCTCGCGCTGTATAATTAATTTATGTATAAGGCATTCAAAAAATATAAGATATTAAACAGTAACAGTGCCTCAATAGATATTCAAATAACAACTATTAGCAATAATCCAATAATACAAAGACATGACTCGATAATCGGGATGATGTTTCTCACCATTAATGAGGCTTAATCACATACAAACAAGCCTTTCACGAATTTGTATAATCGTAAATTGACTTGGAAATCCGGATTAAGTACGGATTTCGTGCGATCGAATGTTCGGGCGATTAGTAGTAAACCACAGCATTTTTTCGATACGTTTAACATTAAACGTAATGGTCCGTTTATATGAATATTATTTACGATGAACCGCAAGATTATTTTGCGGTAAAGCGAATACCTTCGTGAGACATTTCTTCCTTTTTACTGTGTGTGTATATATACTTAGATTTTTACCAAGGTCAGTTTACGGCAATCATAGTTAATACAGTCACGCTACAGTTTTTTAAATTAATTGATTAGACTACGATACCCTTATATTATTCGACTTTGGTAAAGTCATTTCCATTTATGTTGCATTTGATTTATCTATCTGCTCAGCTTCGACTTACGATATTCCGCGTGATTATAACGGTATTCGCATCGAAATGATTGATTGATCGACTTTGCCAAATCGAGATATTCGAGAAATAGTATTGTCATGATAATCGAGAACGGACGGACGAAGCGATCGAACGATATTGTCTCTCTTTTCCCGCCCTTCGATTATTCTGTTCGATAAAGTAAGTAGCTTACATATGATAGGCCGCGTGGAAAATACCTCGAATGTTTGAACACATTATAAGTAGCTTACGTACGATAGACCGCGATGAAAATACCTCGAACATTACTACTGTATTGTACGATTGTATGCCTTAAGGTTTAACGTTAATTTTCTCTCGATTTTTCATGGAATCGCCAGAGGTGTCGATATCTCTGATCGTTTTTTTTTCTTTCTTATTATGTTTAATCTTCAATCATTGCGTTTAATCTAATCAAGCTTACCGATTTCCGAGAAAAAATTGTGGCTGTCAATCTGTCATACATTTCTTGATAGACATTTGTTATCAATATCGTGTAGAATTTTGTAATTTCTTATTTTTTACAATACACAAGACATACCTATATATAGTATTTCTCTTATCAGACAAAATATAATAAATGAAATATTTAATAAATATCATCTTAATCTCCGTATTTACATTGATGTAGCAACAACTGGTTTCGTGTTTTCGATCTTCAATTATTAATATTTCTGAAATGAAATATAATATTTAATTAAAGAGAGAGATTACAACATTCTACAAAGATTTTGTGTTCTTCTATGATACTGGGTTAAAATAAGGGCATAGTTCTTCAGTGAGTTCAGTTTTCTGTTTCAAGCACGCGCGAAATAATCTGCAATGTTTATTGAAAACAACGAAGATCGGTATAAGATACAACTTTTCGTAACTGTAACGTCAGAAATTGAGCTCACTGAAATCTCTGCCACCGAACGGTCGAGTCGCGGTGATAAATCGCGATCGAGAATGGTAGGCGAGCGTGGTACGACGTACGCTTGTTTTTTTCGATCGGATCCCTTATTTAAAAACAATTAAAATAAAGGGCATTTACCACGAGCGCTCGATGTCTAATAGCGAATCTTCTTCCGAAGTCAATACTTAAAATTACATTCAATTATAATTTCTAACAAATTCATCAACTATATATAGAGTACACAAAGAAAATTGGAAACAGTAACATGTCACCCACTGATGAGATCAAATACTCTAAGTTCGACTTATACACAGAATCTGGAAATTACGTTGTACAAGTACAACAATTAGATAACATCGGTTAACAAGAAAAATTGTATATGAAAAACAAAAAGAACAACGGATTATATAACATGTAAAGAAAAGAAGATACTCAACATTTAATTGTAATAGGATTATATGTTAATTGTAATTATATACTGATGATGGCTCGATATGAGGTCGAAACGTCTATATATAGTTGATGAATTTGTTAGAAATTATAATTGAATGTAATTTTAAGTATTGACTTCGGAAGAAGATTCGCTATTAGACATCGAGCGCTCGTGGTAAATGCCCTTTATTTTAATTGTTTTTAAAATTTGACCACGTATTGACAATTAATGTCCCTTATTTAACTTTAAGAAAACCTTTGCGTTTTAATCGGTTCGACCCGAGGAAGCGGATAACTCGCGCGTCGCGAACGGATTTCAACCCTCGTTCGCACGCCGCTTCTCCTCTTCCTCCTCTACTCCATATTCCGAGCGAATCGTATCGTAGTGCGACTTGGTGCGAAAGAGGAAATGCGATCGATATTGAGAGAGAGAGAGAGAGAGAGAGAGAGAGAGAGAGAGAGAGAGGGGGGGAAGAAAAGAGAGATAGAGAGAGATCGAGCGATTCGTACCTCAAGCGAGACTCGCGACGATACAATGTACGTGAGCGAGGCTTAAAACTCTTAACCCGAAATATTGCTCTACCGAAAAATTTCGAAGAAGAGATGAGACGATCTCCTTTCGATCTAGTTAACGTTATACATACATAATAACGACTAACATAATATTTTGTGAAAAATTAACCAAACGTTTGTTAAATCTTGAATTCGCAAATTTTTTCAATTTTATTTTGGACGAAAAGGTTTGTCGGGATTCAAGAATTTCTCGTGAACTCTAGATCACTGAGAAACCAACATAAAGTGGATATTTCGGTTTAAGGATCAACGACATTCAAATGTCAAGTAGAATTTACTGTCACGCGTATATATGTGCATATATCTATATAATATATATATATATATATACGTATGTATACAGATGTATACGCGTGTGTGTATGCATGTATGTGTGAATAGGCAATATGTATGTGTGTTGCGTGTGGGAGAGAACACGAGCGGAATTCGGCCTGCTGATCACTCCGTCCGCGACAGGCACACTGTAATTATATGCATTGTAAATACTCAATTGACGAAGTACGTTAGGCAAAGCACACGTACGCATCGCGTAATTGTACATATTAAACATGGAAAAGATATTTGTTAAATATAGAATATGTTACGTTTTTCAAGAAGCCATGATGTTTTATTAATTTCTGCCTGCTTTGTATCCCTATCATAAAAATTCCGAAAGGATCCTCCATTGAGAAACTTTCTTTAATTATTTTTTTACATTTCTTATACCCTTTCTAATGAATCTTATTATCATAGATTTATGCGAGAGAAACCATCGTCCTTACTAATATTTATGAATTTTCTGATTAATATGAAGTATCGGTAAATATTTTTTCGAAGTATTTTTCGAGGTAAATATTTTGATTAAAAATATTGGTTTTGATTAGTCAGGCTGCAAATTTACGAAAGATTACAAAATAAAACATTCAATGGAACTTTCACCGAGGGAAGATAATTCAGGAATATATTTTCTGAATAACAGTCATTCAACTATCTTATGTCATTTCTCGTCTCTTATTGACAATGTCAAAGATTAGAAAAAAAGGAAGAAGATACGCAAGATATATGAGGTAAGTGCTATTTTCAATCGATGTTTTGCTGAATGTATTAATGATACTACCGAGTAGCATGAACTTAAATAGTGAAACACGCAGAAAAACGGGCTAATGTGAAATTACGCATAAATTCACGAGGAATAATTCGTACGTCATCCGGCGTACTCATATAACGCAAACACGCGCAAATACCGCACGTATAAACGAACTGGGTAATTCACGTTGATTAACTCGAGCAACATTATAGACAGCGGCCGGCCGCGGCGCGTGATTAAGCCGAGTACTTATTGTTACTTAATCAATCAGCGAATTAAACGGTTTTATCGTGTGCGGTTCCGTTGCGGAGTAAAAAGCGCGCGCGTTTAAGGCGGTCCGCGTCTAATGCGCGTACAAGGCGCGCGTGCATGCCGCGACAATTAGCGACGCGTCTCGCGTGCAATTAACAGACGCGGCGTGACCGCGACCGGGCGCGAATAAATGCGCCGTAAACGCGTGGGCTTAGCACAATTAATACATAATATTTTAAGCAGAGATACGCGCGCGAGCGCGCCACGTTCTCGGGCGATCGGAACGCGTGTTTTACGATACGCCATTAACGTAATTACGATTCTCCCGCTCGCCAGAAGTCGGTCGCCTCGTGTTTCACGGATGGAAGAGGGAGGGGGAGGGGCGACGCTCACCTATGCGTTACCGTGTACACGCTACCGCGGATCTCCTAGCACGGCGAATAAAATGTATTTCATTTGAAATTAGCGCTGGCTTGATTTTACCGCGTGCGAAATGCACACAACGTACTCCCCCGCGCGTACATCCAGGGAAAATTAATTTGCGTTTTCATATAACCGCGATCTATAATGGAAGCGCGGTCTGGCATCGATACGCTCGGGTTTCACATTCGGAGAGGGCTCTACCCGTTTATATAATTTAGACGGAATAATAGGAAACACACACACACACACACACACACACACACACACACACACACTCTCTCTCTCTCTCTCTTTCGGCACCAAAAATAGACGGCCCACGCATTAGCGCGAGATGCAGATTTGCGTGAAGAGGCGGATTAATTAGATCAGAAGACTCCGAAAATAAATCAATTCATGTTCTTCGCGAAAATAAATTTTTCCCTGGGAATTCACGCAATTTCATCTGTCTATTCTTAATTTATTTTTAAGACAATCGAATTTAAAAGTAACGCGTAACTGCAATGAAGTAGAATGAAAAATATTTGTTGAACTGGTCGTTCACCGGGCGCGTCTTGCCTATTGCAATTTGCATATGTGTAGTTTTACCGCCTATTGCAGTTGAATTATGCATTACCATTGAAAGCGCTATCTACTTGCAGCACACATATCATTACGCTGCGTTAAAAGGCTCGCAATTTTGTTTGGATAATTTTATCCAAAAACGCTGCTTTAGAACTGCTATATCTTGTTATTCAAATTACGAAAGTGATATTAAAAATGACTGGAAAATGGGAAAAGGCAGAGGAGAAAATTTCCATAAAATACACGCGAAATCCTTTTAGCGTGTTTCTTCGATAAAAGTCTTCATTTTCGTATGTGGGCAACTTTTTTGGTTATTATTATTAATTTCACACGTCGCAGAGGAAGGAGTTTGTGACCAATGTCGAAATGGAGCCTTCAATTATCGGGATTGGATCGAGATAAATACATTAAAATGAAATGCGCGCACGTGATAGTAACGCGACATCAAAGATCGCGATCGGTCGCCCGATACGCCACCGTGCTCGTGTTTCGGGTTTTCATTATCATGAGATATTAGTCCGCGTCATTTGTTGCGCGCCGCTGCCCTTTGCCATCGCGGCTCCTGTAAATGGCGCTACTATACTATATGTTCGATCGATCGCGAAACAAACATTATAAAATGACACGCGGCGCGAGAGCGATATTCACGCGGCGCAGCGGCCACGCGAATGCGGATGACATATTCGCATGGAAATGCAACCCGCATTAATTTATTCGATGTGTTGTTGTACACGTGTCGCTAAAGGAATATTCATTACGACCTCCGTCCCCGATATCGCTATGGAGGGGGGAGGGAGGGAAAAAATTGTATATCCCTATGTTGATAATTACACGCACGTCGTCTCGCGCGATTTTCGAGCGATTTACACGGAATTTCGCACGAAACAAAAAAAAGGGTATCGACGAGCTGCGAAACGAACGATGGGTATAACAAAGAGAATAACAGATGCGATATTTCTCGCGATGAAAATATTACATACCAAGCAAATTACACGTAAATTAACGCTAATTTCTCTATAGAATACTGAATATTCTCCTTTTTTACGAAAGGAGAATTTCATCCCCCGGATAACGTTTAATGTAGCATTATGATAATCTTCGTCCACTAAATATATATAAACATTTCAATATTATTTATTTTTTTTTCTTACACGCAAATCCAACGATGAGCTGCGTCAAAATTGAAGAACGAGAATATTCACTGTCAGCCACTCTAGATTCTTTTTCGATCCCGTCGCAATTTGCCCTACCTAATAAAAAGCTGTACAGAAAATATTGCAAAAACACGTCTCTGCCTTGAAAATGATGTGAAAAGACTGCCGTAAACATGGGTTTGAAAAGATTTTTCTTTCCGAGTATGACATTGAGAATAGGTAATTCTTCGGGGAATCACTAAAGATACAAATAAATATAACGAATACAATAAATGAGATAAAAAAAATAGATATCATATAACAAATCCTTTTTTTTTAATTTAATTTCATTTCTGAACATTGCCAGTAATACGCCGAGAAATTTGCTTATAAAAAATAGAGGTTCAATTAAAGGTGTAAAGAGATTTCGATGAGAATAAGTTCAATCTATTTAAAAGCGGTAGCGCTAGATTGAGATGTTATACATTTGACAGATTTGACTCGCGAGTGATAAATGTATACCAAGTGTACGCGAACGCAAGTAAATATTACAATAATGTAAATACAGTCGGGTTGTTCTCGTAATGTCACCTCTAACATCCTAACGCGGTCACGATCGCACAAGCCCGCGTACACCGTGGAAAAACAAAATATTTGTTAGCAAATGTTATATATGTGACGTTTTTTTCGATACTTATTGGCTATAAAAAATTTGACTATATATAGTGATAAAATACAATTTTTTTGTGAAATAAATCTTATTAATTATAAAAAATACGATAGGTGCAGATTTATTTTCTAAGAATAAAACTTTATTTTACCACATTTAAATAAGACTTTATTTCAGTAAAATAAATATTGTATCCCACAAATAAATTTTAGGTTTTTTTTTCAGTGTAAGCAGAAAAGAAAAGTGAATGTTAACTCTTAGTACACACAATGGGACATGCGTGTCTTCATTTCCATCACTTTTACGAGTATACACAAATTATTAAGTGATTATTATATATAATACTTTAACATTTTTAGAAAGTATTTGTAAGATTATTTAAAAAAAGAAAGGATAGAGGCATTATTTAAACCTGGTCCTGCTAGCATTTTAAAGAAAAGAAATGCGCAGAACATGAATAGAACCCATTATACATGCTAAGAGTTAAAATTCAACTTGGTTGAAATAAATTCCAAATCCTTTTAAACCGAAATCATATCATTAATATCTAATTACCAAGATATTTAACTATGGAAATAAAAATAAAAGCGAACGGTGCCAATCATAAACTTTCAAGAATAACAAAGAGTTTGTATAGATGCTCAAGCGAGAGATATCCCAAGTGGACGAAATCGTTTCTGTAAGCTTTGAAGTAGTCTGGTATGAAAAACTCTAGATGCAACGGAGGGACCCTTGGAGTCTACAGTTACGTAGACATTCGATCGAGAATCGAGAATATGGAGAACACGCTGCTCCAAAAAGGCGTGTAAAGAATTACCATGTGCCGCTCGTTCGTTCTCTCGCACACAAGCACGATGGCACAAAGGAAGAAGCAGGTACCTGCCGTTTGGCCTTTCCCGAAAACCCGAAACGGGGCCAGGATAAACGCGAAAGGGGAGAGCTACAACAAGGCAAAGAGGCAAGAGAAAGGAGAGAGAGAGAGAGAGAAGTAATCGCACAATCGGGTCCCCGTGAAATCCTTGCACGATCTCTCGTCCCGTTCCCTCCTGCATGCGCGCACGCACGCCACTACCTGGCGGAAAGGGACAAATCCCTAGTGCCGCATGTGATTAAGTCCTTTTCACGGAGTCGCGGATCCAAAGGAAAGGAGAGAAGGACCTTTGAGAGGGCAGGCAGGGAGACAAGAGAGAGGCATACCACGGACCTCGACTCCGCAGCATTGTGTGCATCCGTGGATGACAAAGGACGGCTGGGCGGACGGGAGGGAAGAGGAGGTTGAATGGGGTGAAACCGAGGGCGGGAGGCGGAGAGGGATGGTAAGGGGGGAATGCCTTTGGAGAGGAGGGACCCACACGGATATTCATCATAGAGCGGGGTGCTCCGGGGCGGACAGGTATCGGCGCAGCTATGAATGTAGGAAACTACCTGAGTTGCATCGGCCACAGTGCTCTCCTTCGCTCTTGGAAATCACTGCCCTGTCCTAGAACGCGCGTGGACCGTTATCCCGGCGGTTTCGGAGACGCGTGGGTAGCGAATCGACCGCTTTTAAACAACGTTGGGATAATACGTGTATAAATGAATGAGTAATGTACACTGTTAAAAATTTCTGTTAATGAATTTAAGTAACATGTAATGGAAGACAGTGGTTGTAAGGTAACTGAAAAGTAATGAATGATTTAACTGAAAACCAAGTTACAATAATCTGAAATGTAATGAATAGCACATTAAATTTCATGTAAATCCACATAAAATTTTAAGGAAAGTTAAATTTCATTAAATTTCATAAAATTTTATGAAAAACATTTTAAACTTTATGTAGATGTACACAAATATATTTTTCAGTTACAAATGTATTCAATTTAATGTAATATCATGAAATTAAATTCAACTTGTATATTAAGTATATACTTAAAAGTATATTAAGTTTCATGATATTTTTAACAGTCTATGTGTAACGATCAGGCGTGAGGTCAATTTCGGAAGTCTTGCGGATCGTCAAAAATGATAAATAAATTTTCTGTGTGTCACAGATAAAACAACAAAAGCAGATCTTGAAAAATGCTTAAGATTAAAACAGGGCCCCTATTCTTAAAGAGAAACGTAAATTAGGGAAACGAAAAATTACGAAAAATTATGAAAATACTATAGTATACGTTACGTATACTATAGTAGTTCCCTTGAGCTTTTCGTACTGAATGCTTTTGCGAATAACTTTTGGATAAAAATTAATATACACAAAACAAAAGATGTTGCTGAACTACAAATTTAACTATATATAAATACAGATTTGAAAGTAATTTTATTGAACCATCAAAATAATTATATAGCAATCTCAAGCATGATGTGTAATGCAAAACATTTTGGCATTTTAGCAATCAACTTGAGCGTCTTACATAATTATTTTGATCGTCCAATAAAATTACTTTCAGATCCGTATTTGTGGTTAAATTTTTAGATATTTCAGCAAAATTGTTTTTTCCATGTAAGTGAAAAAACCTTGTGATACACTATCATGCAGCCTCGTTGCCAGGGGAGCGGCTCTCGAAGATTTCGCGTGGATGGAAACATGCACATCGAATACTCGTCGAATGTGATACATAATAAATAGCATTTTTAAATGTACAGACCGTGTAGGTCTCCCGCGTTTTATTACCGAGAGGTGCAAGTCATAAAACTGCGCATAAAACAATCGATGAACTGATATTTTCGCGTTGGACTGAGGTACGCGCAATGGAACTGGAACGAAAAGGCATGAGAGAGTACGTCAAATTGGTTCATTTCGTTTTTGTGAGTGGCACACACGGACTGTGATTTATTGTCACAAAATGCTCATTACTTGTTTGCAATGAAATCGAAGTTCCCCGTTTCTCTCTTTCTCTCTCTCTCTCTCTCTCTCTCTCTCTCTCTCTCGTCTCACCGTATGAAATGAAAAATATTATTGCAGTCACACATTGTAGATCACTTAAATGATTAATTAAAAATAATAATAATTAATAACAATTTAAGCTTTATGGCCACCTGAATCGGACAGCCTCTGGGGCTCAAATAATAATTCATAATTCGGAGTTTATGAAATAAATACATGTTTATTAAATTTTTACATGCAGTTTATCTTTGTAAACCACAAATTAATAAAATTGTTATTTTTGTATTACATACTTTACAGTATAACAAAAATGTATTTTGAACAGTTTTGATGGACGTTAATGCATTAATGCTTATGACATTTTTAATGATTTAAAAGTTTTTTTAATAATAAATAAATGACACTAATAATCGGCATCAGTTCTTTTAAATTTCATTTTATGTTATAATTCACGGTAATAAGTAACATGAATTAATTAAAAAAAAGAAGATAATAAATGTCAGGAACTGATATATTTAGTAAAGTACAAGGCTACTGTGAGCTGTACGATTCATTTATTGCATCTTGTTATACAACAACTTCCTTTCTCTTCTCTCTCTCTCTCTCTCTCCCTCTCTCTTTCTAATCTATCTCTCGCTCTTGTGAAATTATGTTTTTTCTAGATTAAAAAAAGCGCACCTATATTGAAAACTAACTGGAACGCAGGATCATTGTTGGATCTTTTCTATCGATCTATCTTCCTCTCTATTTCTCTTTCGTTGGAAGAGCAGGTCGGTGACGCGACGCGGGCGCGAAGCGACCGCACAGCGCTTTCTCGGAAGCGGCAGAGTACCAAGAATTTTTGAGGCGAGCCGAGAAGGGACAGAGAACGCGGCCCGAACGAACGATGCCCGGAGAGTTTTAGGAGGCGTGGTGCGGCGCAGTCCGCGTGGGACAAAGAGTGGAAGAGGGAGGTCGAGTTAAAATCTTTATTAACACCGGTCGCGCATACAGCCGGGAAAAAATGTATCTCGGTCGAAAATTTTCCTCTTTCTTTTCCTTTTTCGATGTGTGTCGACGTAACGTCGCGTCGCGAACGAAATCGAACGCGATCAATCTCAAATCACTCGCAATTAATTAAGCAAAGCTGAAACTTCGCGTACCTTTCACACGTATTGTCTAAAAAAAAAAAATGGAGTAACGGAAAGTTGTTTGCACGTCTAGACATGCGGATCGATTCTTTTGTGGCTTCTCTCGCGTGCAAATTATGGATCAGTATTTGTATGTATGATATCAGTGTGTACTAGATAATTCGATAAATATATAGCGTATGAATGACGTCTCGCGGCGGATACAAGTTTCGAGAAATTTATACTCAAAGATTACTTTCTTAGCGTGTGTTCGAATTAAGACGACGATCGGGATGAATCACGTTATTTTCATAACTTTTTAATTTTTAATATTAAATATTCTGCTAACGCGCTGATCTTTAGATAAAAATCCTATTAAAGTAAAGTCAACTTGAAATTGAGTGAAGAGTAACGTTTTTTTACTAATTTTCAAAGCTTAATTCTCAAATGGGGTCTCCTATTTCCTGTAGAGATTACAAATAAAGAATTATAGAACTTACAGCCTACAGAAAGAGTGGAAAGTTTTTTTACTGATGCAATTTGGTCGTTATAATATATCTAAAAGATGGCTTGGTTTGGAAGCTGTATACATTTTTCTTGCATTTCTCTAATATGGTATTTTAACATCTCATTATATATCGACTATGAATTAGTAATTTTCGTTGATTCATTGACCATGTGTGTATTTCGTAAGGTTTCGATGTTCTACTCTTTTTCCATTTCTGTTCCTCTTCTCTCTCTCTTTCTCCTTCTATTTCTTGAAAACTCCGTGCAGGAA
>NW_017257222.1:230440-255899 GCF_001594055.1 Mycetomoellerius zeteki
TTAAAGGATAACGTAGAATGTGGCAGGAGCGGCAGTGGGCTGTGTGATGGTATTACCCAATAACAAACGTCAAAAGCAAAGAAATGTACGTACACTCTCCTACGCTGTCACTCCTGTGTCACTTTCTGTCTTTACCTGTCTTGATACGACGCGAGGTAAGGCGGCAGTGACACGAAGTGCTACGGGTCGCGAGAAGGAAAGAGACAAGGACGTATCGATAAGGCTAAAGAGGGATAGGGGCAGAGGGATAGGAAGAGATAAATAAAGACAGGAGAAGAGATGGAGTGAGACGGCTAGAACGGAAATGGGGAAAGAGATAAGAGCAGATAGAATGATAGAGGAGCTGAGAGAAGAAAGAGATAAAAAGTAGGAGACAAAGAGGAGTATAAGGGCGAGACAGGAAGCGAAAGAGAGAGAGAGACAGAAAGAGAAGCACAGAAACAAAGAGAGAGAGAGAGAGAGAGAAAAGGAAAAAGAGAGAAACTAAGCGAAAAGAAAAAAAAAAGAAGGAGAGAGAGAAAGAGGCAGGAAACGAGATTGACTCTCTCTCTCTCTCTCTCTCTCTCTCTCTCTCTCTCTTTCTATTCTTCTTTTCATTTCTTACTTCTCTGGACACACGAAGCGGTTTTATAGAAACAAATGTGTATAGTTACGATTATAAAAAGATGATTACTGTTTCGGGTTGCGAAAAGCCGAGACATTAATCTTCGGCAGCTCGGCACCAAATCGATAATACCATTCGCAATTATTGATCATGCTAAGGGCACTCGTAAAATCGGTTATTTTGTATAGAACGACTGCAGAATCGCGGACGAAAGATTCGCGTGTGTGTGCGCGCGCGCGCGCTTACATTTCGCTCGCGAGCGTTTCACCCCGTTTTATTAAAGTAACGTAATCCACCGCTACGCGGCGAGTAAAAATTATAGCCATTACCTGCATTATCGCGTATCGGGTTCCACGGGCCACGCCCGACCGCTTTATTAACTTCATTAACTAATCAGGATTTCGAAAGGTGCGTGTGCGTGCGCGAAAGCGTAACCGCGACGACATTAACGTAACATTACATATTCGGTAAATGCAACGCACTTGCATATAGAGATGGTAGTAGTATTATCGATCTTTTCGCTTGCGATACCCAAAAGCAAGAATTGAGTACCGGATTGCACCAAAACTTGAACGCACCGAAGTATGTTATCGAAAAATCGATACTTTCAGCAGATAGGAGGGCCTATTCAGTAGATAGAAGCGGCACGGAGGTTTCTAAAAAGATGCTAAAGACGAAAATATTAATAATCGTAGATAATATTTTTGAAACGTACATTTACGAGAAATTAATATTATATTATACGTGCACGTTACATTATGTACGAAGAGAGTTAATAATAAATAATACCAAATGCACGAAAATAATTAATATCGAGTACCATGAGATGGAATCTCTCAATGCTAAATTCTCGAACAAGTTTCGAGTTGATCTTTCATTAAAATTTGGTACGTCATCGCTCTCACCGCACGACTTCTCGACTTCCAATATTCAATATCCCGACGATTAAGTGTCAAATGAAATTTTCTGTAAAGGTAAAGTCGAAGTTAAGTCTATCTACTTAAAATTAACGAGTGCCAAGGTATTCTTATTTATCTTGTTACACTCGCGAAGCTTAATTTGCGAAAGCAATTTCAACATCGAATATATATGTAATTAGATTCGTCTGGAAATTTTCCGCTGAGAAGAAAGTCGATCCCAAAATGCTTTATAAAAATGAGTGACGCAATATAAAATATATATATAAGCAACTGTAGTCAAACTAATTGACTTGGGACAGTTGAATATTTCAAAATAGATGCACAAAATTCGTTGATTAAAAGCTGGGTTTAACAAAATCGATTGAGCGTAGATAACGTACAATACAGAATTTCTGGATATACGACGGACGACTTTTTTATCTCCAGTATCTTGAAAATTACTCAACCAATGTATAAAACAATAGCGGAGTTAGAGGAGCTTTGTATGCGAATATACGCGGAGAAGTCAGCAGCACACTGACAATAAAAAGGAAGCGGTCCGTAGTGCCCTTGGACCCCAATAATTTAACAAGTAGAGGGGCCGGGACCCTTCTAATGATAATTTCCTCTGGAAAGAGATCGGAGCTTTTTCGTGACGTAACAAAGTTATTTCAGAACAAGGCACTACGGATCAAAATGACAATCTAGCTGAAAAAAAAGTTCTTTTTGAAGATTTTTTTGAATTTTAATATTTTTGGGATAAAATGATTGCATTTTTAAGAGAGATAGCAGATTGTGTGTGTGTGTGTGTGTGTGTGTGTGTGTGTGTGTGTGTGTGTGTGTGTGTGTGTGTGTGTGTGTGTGTGTGTGTGTGTAGTTTGTTTTTTAAGAAATATTGTACGTAAAGATGTGTTACAATTTTCCTGAATAGGCCTGAATACAAGTATTATTTCGCAAAGCATTAAGTAATTGCTTTAGCATATAAATAAGAAGTATTCCTTCGATATTGAAGAATAATAAAGCTTTGAGTTAAATATGGAGAAAGGTGTACCTTTTAACTCTATTAAGAAAACTCATAATAATCTTTTATAAATATCTTTGTATTAACATGGCTAATTTTTAAATTTAGAGAAAGGTCCGGTAGTATCAGACAAGAATTGTTCAAAATTTTAGACGCCTGTAGTAGCATTTATCGAGGCACTGACAAGTCTACCTGCATATAAGAGTCTAGACTCTTCTATATTGAGAAAAAATAAAGATAATGTTGTTAATAAGTTATTGTATATTTTATTATATAATTGTTTATTTATTTTGGCACGGAGTTAATTTCACTAACCAGTCACATCATTAAAATGTAAGTCGAATTTCAATTTTAATTTATCAATATAAACAGAATTATTTTTTAAATTGAGAATTTTTTAACTTAAGATCTTTCTTGTTTTAAAGCTGCTCGCTTCGTTATTTTTTCGTTGTGCGCCATTCTAGTGGTATCGGATAATGAGGTGACGAGTAGTATCAGATAGTCTAAGTAGAGACTCTAAATGAGACTTAGCTATTGACGGCTGTGTTTTCTAGGTGAATATGGTGAAGATACGAGACAAATAGGAAGAAGAGAGCATGGTATTAAGTGTTAAGAAAATAAGAAATAAGGAAATAACAATAAGAAAGATGAGTGAGTAATATTCTCTTCCGCAAAGTATATACATTAGGACAATAGATCATAGATTAAAAGCTACTGAAAAAGGGAAAAGAGATAGTATTGAAACTATGCATAGACCATGTTAGTGGAACCTACACAAAAAACTTAAAAAAAAACCCTGTTTTTAAAAATGTTTTTGCCTGATATCACTCTTCAATTTAAAAGAAAATGTAATAACATCTAAAAATGTAAATATCTTGTCTAGTTCTATTTTTAGAAAAATGCGATTAAAAGAGTGTTTTAGTATAAAAATAATGTTTTACATTATGTATATTAATTTTTGCCACGCAAAGTGAAATCTGGAAAAATCTGAAGTGTCCAAAATGTCTCCTGACCTTCCCTTATTCAATTTCTAGAATCTGAAACGTAATAATATTTATAAAGATATGCAATGTTGCGAGATGCTATTAATCCACAACATATTCCTTGATCTTCTGTAAGTCTTATTATTTAAAATTAAGTACCCCCCCCCCATTTCGTAAATATAATATTTTAGATATTTAATTTTTTTGTTTTATTTGAAATATATTAAAAGAGAAAACGATTTAAAAGAAAATATCACACATTTGCCATTGGGTCCATTGGAATATTTGATGTGTTTGTTGAAACCCTAAAAACTTATGTAACAAGACTATTAAGTTCTACACCGCCATAAATTTATAATGAACAACAAGAGCGATAGAATTCGTTAAGTATTATATTGCAAGAACTCTTATAATAATTTATATTTCACTGAGGAGGACCGTATTAAAGGTCGAAACGTTTGTATATTGTATATATTATTGTAATTCATATGAGGGTAGTATAATAGAATATTTAAAGTCAACTTAAAAAATTTTAATATCATTATTAAGTACATCAAGATCCGCCTTGACTAAGTGACCTTTCTTTTCCCAAACTCTCGTATCTTGTCACGGTGACCTTTCTTGCATTATCTATTGATATATGGGATCTCTCCTTACAGTTTTTAACGTCGGATCCGAACAGCCTATCAGAAGAAGATGTCATGGAGATTCTCAAATGAGAAATTAGACATAATATGTTTCGTCCGCCATATTTTTTAGGACCTGATGTTTAAGATAAAATGAGATACATTCTGCATAATACAGAATGAGGTATCCACGCATCTCAGTCTATCTTATGCAATCAAAAGTTGTCAAAACGATGTCCAATCTCTTACTTCAGGATCTCTAGGTTGTCATGGCAAAAATACTCTCAATGGTTTGCTATTGCTTTCCGAAAGGTAATGCTCAAATAAAATTTGATATATATGTACTGGATGGATTTGAACCCAGAGCTTTGATTATAGAGAATAGCAACTCCTACGTCACAATTGCCACTTAAATAATGCTCTTTACTCATTTATATTTTATAGAAACTTTCTCTGGTACGGTTTTAAGTCCATACTTGTATAGATATAAATACATAAATACGTTGAATTTCTCGTACATATATATACGTATTTCAAATTAAGTTGATATATGTATATTTTACTTTCTATTTTGGAATACTTGTGAATATTTATTTTGTGCAACGATGTCTCGGCGAATGTCTCGACCGGGTCACGAAAGCGGCGATTTATCGCGACGGCAGAGTATACACGATTGATTAGTATTTCATTAAAAAAGCACTTTAATTCTTTATCCTTGCATTGAAAGTTGACACAGTACAATTTTTGATTTGAGACTTGCGTAACTCAGCATAAAAAAGTCGTTCTTTAAATTCAACATATGCATATCAGGAATGATAAAGTTATCATAAAATTATCGTGAGTAACGTTTATCAGTATGGGCAAAGTTGTGTTTCGAAGCTGAAACTATATATCCGAAGTGTCGTCGTAGCTCCGCAACAACAAATATCGAGATCTGTGAATAATATAAACAGAATGATAGGTAAAATAAAAGACTTCCGTTAGCACAGAATAGGCCTGTTCTTTTTGACTGAACTTTGGCACCAGTTCATCTTTCTTCCTTTTCTCTCCAGGAGGAAAGAAGAGGAAAAAAGATGAACTGGTGCAAAAGTTCAAGCAAAAAGAACAGGCCTATTGATTACAAATTATCGTAAAGAACGTTCAAATACATAAGGTAACTTAATGATAACGGAGACGATTTAATTGGATATATCAGTTTGAATTTAAGCGAGAAATCTTATATTAAGCACACAGATGAACACGCAAACAACACGTTATATCGATTTAATTGTAAAATTTGTTTATTTAAAGACATATGTATGTATAAATAAAGCGATCGAAGCTTCTCTTACTCTACAGTAAACTAATATAGGAAATATACGGTATATTGCGTCAGTCTAACACGATTTGTTTACTATACACAGTAAACTGATAATTTCGGGTATAATGGAAGTTAACGGATTCTGCAATTTTTGCCCGATTTTTCTCGAATAACCAAATAGAGCTGCAAAAATGATTTCCACGCAAATGTAATGGAGAACAATATTGCGCGTATGCCGTAAAAAAAAATGCGTGTGTAAAAATACACAAGAATATCCCTTTAGGGAACAAGCGATTTAGATTGAATGTAAATAAAATCTATGCCGTTTTTTGCACGACATTTGCTTTATTGCTAAACAATAGCAGATGTGTATGTGAAAAATATCCATATAGTGCTCTGAAGCTTATTATTTTTTTGCTTTTCTATTGGTATTTGTTTTCTTAAAGAAAAATTTTTTAATTTACTTTTTAGCAGGTATTCTAAATTTTACAAATTCCACGTATCATATTTATAGAATACTGATAAATACTCATGAAATACGATTTAATAAATAAGTTAGTCATTTTAAAGAAAAGAGAGAAGAATGTTTCAAAACCCTGCGATTTAATTTTAAAATAGAAGTGTACTATACGTATATACATTAATACAGTTATATAATAAAATTCTAATCTTTTCAAAACTTTTATCACTTTTAAAATATCTTTCTTTCTTTCTTTTTTCACTTTCTCTGCTTCTTATAGAATAATTTTATTCTCAAACCTTGAAATGCGTATAAGTAATTTCAAATATCAATTTTGTACATTTTTATTGATCGATCAATACAATATTTTTCTAGAAAACTTTAAATTTTTTCTTCCTTTATCCCTTTATATTAATGTTAGCTTTTAATTCCACGTTCTTCATTTACAAATAATTAATTTTATATTTCGGACATCTAACGCTTGAAACGAAATTATTGTCTCAGAGTTCGAACGAATTAATCTATCCTCCTATCTTTCCTACCACATCTATATATCTACGAGCTGGAACCAGAACTTTTCAAATAAACAAATAAATGTGTCTGCATAAAAGGCGAGCACGTGAAACGGGAGCTCATTTTCAACATTTTTGGAATAGTCCTTAGGAACGGAATGAGCGATTCGATTTCAATGTAGTAGAAAAAGGCGCTCTGCCGCTAGTCCGCTTCGGAGCATGCACGTTGGGTTCGTCCGTTATGGATCTTACGTCACTCGGACGCTCGCGCGCGGCTCCCTACATCGGTGGATACATTTCGTGGAATTCTCGTTTCTCCGCTCTGTCTCTCTCCCTTCTTCCCTCTCTCTCTCTCTCTCTCTCTCTCTCTCTCCCTCTCCCCCTACCCCCTCCTTGCTCCCTCTCTATCTGTCTGTCTATCTCTTTTTCTCTCTAGTTATGCGTCCCTCTCTCTCTCTTTCCAATCTCTTTGTGCGTCTGTCTCTCGTTTCCATTAACTCTGCACAGCGTTAATATATACGTACTTATTGCCCGGTGCACGACTAGGAGGACACCAAAGCGCGAGAATAGCGTTTCGCCCTGCGTTTCGACAGTCCGTACGTATGTATGCACGTATCACGCGTGGCTACGTGCTACGTGAAAACCGTATCGCGAAAACCGTACGTCGACGGGGGAGATGGGGAGGGTACGCTAACCGTACGTAATAACGCCACGAAAGAAAGGATACACTGAAATACACTTGGCGAGACCGAAGACCGAAAACACTGAGACACACCGGGAAGCAACGAGATGTGCTTACCCCGGTGTCCACGGACGGTATATACAGGGTTCCTCCGAGGCGGGTAATGCCTTAAAAACAAGGATGCGAGACAAATATGGTCGCAACAGCAATACCAAGTAATTGCATAGATTAAATTGCACACGAAAAGAACGGTTTTGCTGAAGTATCTAAAAATTTAGCTAGATACAGATTCGAAAATTTTGTTAAAATAATTATATCAAAATAATTATATGTATGCTCAAACTGATTGCTAGAATGTCAAAACTTTGCAGCATTGCTCATCATGTTTGAATTTCCTATATAATTATTTTGATGGTCCAACAAAATTATTTTCAGATCTGTATCTATTTAAATTTTTAAATACCTCAGCAAAATCATTCTTTTCGCGTACTAAAATCAAGATATAAAATTAAAAGTATTTCTCAAGCGCGGCTTGTAATTTAAATAAGTGTCTACATATCGAATTTAATAAACGAAGGTTTAAGCCCGCGAAATCTCTCTTCTCCTGTCTATGACCTATAGCAACCGCATTACCCGCTTTGACGCAACAAGATCCGTTTGTCAACGCCGTTACACATCCGCATAATGGGACTTCCGACGAAATATTCTCCGCTGAAACGCACGACCCTCTTCCCTCCCGTAGCAAATTATCTAGGGATCCATCATCGAGATCTCGTTTGTGGTGAGACACCCGCACGAAAACCACTTCTTTCGACGGGGCGCAGCGGTCGTAGTGGCAGCTCGCGCGAATTTCCGGAGCCGCTCGATACGCGACAATAGCAACGTCTACGCGACGTATACTTTCCAAATTGCAACGAGTGCGCGGCGGCACTCGGTTTGTCCGCAGTCGAAAATACGTCCGTTCTTACGTCATCATTGCGAGAATACGAGTGTAGGGCAGGGTAAGCGCGCGCTCGCTTTTCGATTGGCAGGTACATTTTGAAGAATTCTCCGGACTAACCCGTCTATAGATGGACGGGTTTCTACCGGCTACCGCCCCCTCCTCCCCCGTTCCGTAGTTTTCTCCCTCTTTCTCTCTTTCTATCTCCGATACTACTCTTTTCTGGGCCTACGAGACTTCAACTCCGCGCCGGTAGGTTAGGTGCCTCTTTTTGCTTCATTGTACGTTCGTCGGTACGTTTTTGTGCACATCTTCCCCATTCCCTGCCCCCGGCCCTCTACCTCATCCCCCTCTGCCCCTATATCGCCGGTCCGCCGCCTCCACCTACCTCCGGACCGCCCTCTCACCGGCCCACCCTATGCCCGAGCGCTCGCTTTTTCCTATTTTTTAACATTTTCTTTTCTTCAATGCCTTAAAATGCAAAAATAAACGAGACCCGGCCAGCCGGGAAAGGAATTGACCGTCGCACGGTCGGCCGGGATTTTTGCAGAATTTACGCGGGCGACGCGAAAAAAGAAACTTCTCTCTGAGAATGTCGGCTACGACCGGGCCCGTCGAACCAGAGAGAAATTTTCTTTTTGCGCGCACTCCCAAAATTCCAGTCGGCGCGCGCCCGCGGCGGTGCGCGGACAATACGAACGCCGCCGTGGCCTGGAGCCATCGTCTCTGCCCGTTCGCCTCGTCCTCTCTCGCTCGCGCTCGCGCTCGCACGGCCACCCGTCTCTCACCCTGCCACGGCGACGGCTGTCCCGCCCGCACCGACCGCGCCCGCCGCCACTCCTCGCCGATCTCCTCGTCGCTCGACATCGCCCGTCGCGCAACTATTGACCAGGCCGGTCCGCGTAAGAGCCGAGCGTCCCGGCGACGGCGAGGTCCGTGGCGTCGCAGACGCGTCGCCGATCTTCGCGTCGCGATCGACCCTCCGGGACGGTTTCGTCGTCGCGCCCGTCAATCTCGCGGAAGCGACGCCGCCGTCGCGTCGCCCGATCGCACGCGCGGACGAAATCTTCCCGACCGCGCGGTATCCCGCTCGCGCCGCCGATGCTACTGGTGTCCTCGTCGCGCACCCTGGGCCCACCCTCGCTCGCTCTCGCTCCCGCTCCCGACCGACCGCCGCTACGACTCACACTCCGCGCGCTCCCACTTCCCACTCCGTCGCCGCACTCGCGCTTCCCCATACCCTCCCGCGCGCTTGCTCGTTCCCACTCCCCCGGTCGCTTTATTCGTCGTGAAACTTTTTATGTTGTATATATTAAAGGGAACGTATCAACCTCCTTTCCCTTAAAGCGGATAACACCAAATTAACCCACGGCGCCGTCGTGCCCCGTATCGTCCACGTCTGACGTTTTCGGCGTGTTTTATCGAGCTCTGTGAGAGCCAATCGCGAGAGGTGAGTCATCGCGAGGAACGATGGAGTTCGCGATGATTTTTGTTCCAAGTAATTGCGGCTCCACCGCGACCGGTCGGTCAGCCGATTCATCTCGCTTCGTTTTCTAACGGCAAAACGAATCAAGGTATTGCGTGCAACGAGGGAGGGTGACGCGTCGTTCACCGACGCGATGCGATTTTGGGTGCGGACTTGTCCGAGGGTAAGGACTCGCCCCGCGCGGAGAAACACGCTCGCCCACCGGGTCTTCACGCGCGCGGCGTGTTCACTCACGTGAACACGCGGCACGACTGTCGCACACCGGGGTAAGATCGACGTTTCTCTCTTTCTCTTTTTACGCTTACGTGGCATGAGTAATTTATACGTCGAAAGCGCGACGCACAACCCTCTCGCGCCTGCTGCGCTCGTCATTTCCAGGTGGAGCGCGACCGTGAGGCGTATGACGCTTGTAAATGAAAGAACGATTTTGCGCTGAAGTATATAAAAATTTAGCTAAATACAGATCTGAAAATAATTTTGTTGGATTATCAATATAATTATGGAAATTCAAGTATGATGAGCAATGCTGCAATGACGTATCAGCAACCAGCTTGAGCGTCCTACACTAATTATTTCTTTAAATCTGTATTTAGCTAAATTTTTTAATATTCCAGCAAAACCGCTCTATTCGTGTGGTTTTCAATATTTCTTATGCGGGGTCTACAGTAGAAGTCGTAGCGGTCGTAGGATCTTAAGTCGTAGAAAATTGACCGATCATAGCCGAGTATTCTTCTCATATTCGACTGTGATTGATTAATTTTCTATGACTTAAGACTCTACGACCGCTACGACTTGTATTGTAGACCCCGCATTAGTTTCTTCAACATTGCAACAGAGCAAACGTTGCTCTTGATAAGCTATTAGAAAACCAGTGCGAGATACACTTAAATTAGATATATTTTTATAGTCAAATTGGTATATATTTTTTGTACTTATCAAAAAGAACAGTTCTGAAGTATCTAAAAATTTTGTTAGACGCAGATCTAAAAATAATTATGTTGAACCAATCAAATAATTATATAGGAAACTCAAATATAATAAGCAATACTGCAAAAAGTTTTGATATTCCAATCAGATGGAGCGTTCTACATAATTATTTTGATGGTCCAACAAAATTATTTTCAAACCTGTATATTGAAAAAAATATTCTGGTTAAAACTAATAAAAAAGATCAACAAACATGGTATTTTGATGAGAGCAAACGGAATTTTTGGTTGTGATAATCAGAAATTCTGTTTGGCCTCGCCAAACGCCATTGTCGTTGGGCCTTTTTGTTGGTCCAATCGGAACATTTTTCTCAGTGTATACAGATTTAAAAATATTTTAGTTATTATAATAAAAAATTCTGATTTCATCAAAATATCATTCTTTAATTCTTATTGAGCCTTTTTATTGATTCAATTACAATTTTTCTCAATGTATCAGCTAAATTTTTAGATATTTCAACAAAACCATCCTTTCCGTGGTTTTCAATATTTTTGGTTTCTTTGACATTTTTGCAAAAACGATGCTTTTGATAAGCCGCTGAAAAAACAGCGCGAGATACATTTAAATTAAATCTAGTTTTTAATAGCTGAATTAAATACACTTTTTGTACTTAAAGTAAGATAGATACATATTTGATGATACTTGACAAAAGCAAGAAGAAAAGTTCTAGTGGAATCCAACGACAGTAATAAAAAACCAAACTATTGTCCAAAATTCATTCTACGATGTCTGTGACCGCCCAACGAGCGTACGTCGGCACGGCACCCTTGAGCGAAAGGGTTCACGAATTTCGCCGAGTCACCTCGATATTCTCGTATCTCGCCGCCACCGTCGCATGGCCGGGACCTTAAGGGCCGGCAGGTGAAAGTACCCCCATCGGGCGCGCAAGACTGTCTTTTTTCCTCGCTGCTCCTGGTCCCTCTATTCCGCCTGTCTCCCCTCTATATAGCTCCGACGGCACCGGACCGGACGTCGCTCTTTCTCGCGCGCGCGCCTCCTTTTTTTCGGGGCGAATGATCGGGAACATGTGGCACGAAGGTTAGCGAGTCGCATCGCGCTGCGGTGCTCTCTCTCTCTCTCTCTCTCTCTCTCGCGCGCGTTTCTCTCTCCATTACGTTTACTTTTGTGCAACGTGTTCGCCACTGGCGTAAATACGTTGGAATTTACGACACTTTGAACCGCGCCAAGCGTAAAAATTGTTTGCGCAATTGATTCGATGACGTAATAATATATTTACGTGTGTGGCTGACGTCTTCTCGAATTTTATCCGCCTGTAGACGAGAGCCGCGAAAAAAAATCGTGGATGCGTTCGATCTTAATATTCAGGATGCGAGCCTCTGAACTCCCCTTTATGCCGCACGCATAAAGAGCGGAGCTCGACACCGCCCGTTCTTGCGCCGGCAACTGCCGGTGCAACTGTTTGCCGATTGGCAACTTGACGCGAGCGTGCCGTAATAACGGCCGGTATAAAAAGTAATAATCGCAGGACGACGAGGCACGCGCGCGATTGGTTGCGCGCTCGCAATTCGCGGCACTTCCCGCGTACGCTTCGATTCTCAACACGCCTCACCGTGCAGCGATTTCGGGGCGATAATTCCGTATGGGCCGATCGATCTTGGGCCAATAATTCTACCGGGCAACGCGCGAATGGCTTTTAAGTATACGTTTCTCGATTCGAATATACATACGAGATAAATTATCATCGGGAAGCAAGAGTAGATTCGATGGAAGATACAGACTGACGAGCCAGTTTTGCGCATTGAGAAAAATGTTTTGACATGTAAAATCATTTATTTTGTTGATGTATCTTAACAAAAACTTTCTTACTTTTTCATTAAAAAATTGCGTTGTTCTAATCAAAATTTGGTTAGAGAATAATCAAATTTTTTAATGAAAAAATGAAGTTTTTATTAGTCACATATCAACATAATAAATAGTTACGTTATACAGGGTGACCCATTTTAATCTATCATCCAAAATATTTCCGTTCCTTTGCATTTTACAAGAAAATGTTTCAGACAAAAGTTGTATGGTTTCAAGAGGGCCATAAAATGGTACCATTGGTTTGATCTTGGATAGTCGCTTAAAGGTCATACGAAGGTCAATTTCTTAAATTAAACCCACTATTTTTCATTACATATTTTTGTAGTTTACCTCGAGAGCTTTCCAAAACACACTATAATAAAATATTTTTTCATTAAGTATTTTTCAAGTTATAAAGCTTGAAAGTTACAGTACAGCCGTAAGAGTAACAGAATGCGGTGATTTTCGAAGTTGCTGAATCGAAAATCACCGTATATCCCATTCTGTAACAAATGTACGAGTACTTCGTCAAATATTGGAATTCACCCCTATACATTTATAAGAACGTTTTCTACCCTTAGAACGGCTTTTGAGCAGATATAAAAAAATACGTGTCAGATATTTTTCAATGTACTACATGTATGCACAGTCTCAGGGAAATCGGCGTATGGCACTTGGGTAGTGTTACTTGTCAGTGTGGTAACACTGTACACGAAAAGAACAATTATGTTGGAGCATCTAAAAATTTAGTTGAATACAAATCTGGAAATAATATTTTTGTATTATCAAAATTATTATTATTATTACTCAACACTCGGAGAAAGGCTTCTTCGATTCAAATAAATATTTCTTTGATATATACAGTTAAAGAAAAAATTTCTTTGATTTGAACATAATTTCTTTAAAACAAATAAATTTTTTTATTTGATTTCAAAAAATGATGTTTAAATCAAAGAAACGACGTTCAAATCAAAGAAATTTTTTCTTAAATCGTATAGCAAAGAAATATTTCTTTAAATCGAAGAAACTTTTCTCTGGATGAAGTAATGAGCAATGCTGTAAAAATTTTTAACGTTCTTGCAATCAACTTGAACATCCTACATAATTATTTTGATGGTCTAACAAAATTATTTTCAGATTTTGTCTATACTTAAATTTTTAGATTATTTTATTTCATTTGCTTATAACATAACATTTGAGAATTTATTTAAGAAACAATTACAATTAAAGAAGAGAAGGAGAGAGACATTTCCTAAAAATTAAAGAAAGAAATAGATATATAGGAGCTACCCAGATTTTTACCAATTAATAATATTTAATTTTCTTTTGTTTCTGTTTTATCTGTTTTATTTTTGTTTTTTATTTTATACACACACACACACACACACACACACACACACACACACACACACAAAAGCTCTGTTTTTTTTATTTCGTCGTATTGTTGGGCGCGACAAACGGCGTGATTTTTCGGCGACGTGTACGGCACGCGTGACGCAATGAATCGTTGCCAGAAATTCGGCAACGCGCGCTTTAATCTTGGTCGCGAACTTTCGATACGTGGCCAGCATTCCTAATTCCGATCGGTCGCCGATGCGCCACCGCTGCATTGGGGCGAAAAAATTCTGCACGTCGTACGTTTTTATTTCCTCCACTTCTCCTCCGCTTGCTCTGTTTTTGCTCTTCCTCTCCGCGGGGCGAATGGCGAGAGTTCGCATTATAAATGGGACGGAGGGGTTGGATGAGGGGGAGGGAAGGACGCTATTTTAACAGCGACGCAATTCCATTTTCCTCTGCTTCGGGATACGAAACTTTAAAGTTAAGAAAATAGAAAAATTCGAGATCTCTTTTTAGAAAGGTATATATATGCCTAACGAAAAGATTTATCAAATCTGTCTAATTTCGAAGCTCCATTTTTTCCAGAGCAAGGAAAAAATAGGAATTGAGATAAAACAACATTTTTATATAAAATGCAAAGATATTAAAATAATACGGAGTGTCTCTTCATAATGTAAAATGCTGTTGCAGCTTTGTATAAATTCTAGAATTTCTCATAGGCAAATAGAACTATATGATTGAAAAAATAGCCACACTGACTTGCTTGGGGATTACGTTATCACGAATACGTTAATTGTTATCGGAAGATATTCTCGTAGTGCGTTGCGCCATATCGTTGTAGAGTATTATCGTTCACATATGTTACGATATTTGTCTCTTTCTATTTCTAATATCATATTTTCTATACTTCACTTTGTCTTCATAACTGAGAACATAGTTAAAAGTAAGATTTAAAAATATAAATATGATATTATTGACTTATATCACTTATTCATTCTTAATAGTACAATTTTTTATAAAGACTTTTTTAACATTATAACTGATTCATGAATTTCATAAGTTACGATCAAGTAATTATACAAATTAAGAATCACAATCATTTCGCGTAAACAGATTTCGCAATTTTAGAATTTTCTATCGTTTTGTTTATTGATCCAGATTCTAATTTTCCATACATATTCGTGTAATGATATTCGTGTGCGAAATGTCATGAATTTTATTTTATAAAATTAAATTTGTGGAAATTTGAAAATTTTGAAAATTGTAATTATTCTTGGATGCATTTTTAAATATATTTTGCTATTTCTATTTTATTTCCAACTGCTCTACTTTTTATTAATATTCTACTCCTCTCTCTTTCTCTTCTCTCCCCTCCCTCCTCAATCATAATTATACCTTAAGTATGTTCTCAAATTTTGTATTTCAAAAGCACATAAGATAAAATAATATGTAGAATAAATTACAATAAACATACAAAAATCTTTTTAATCAAAGTACTTTTTAAACAATTTTATTTTATCTTTGTTAATTATTAAATATATAATAAATTGTTAAATTACTAAATTTGTTAAAGTTGTGAGTCTGCAAATTTCTCGTCGTATTATATGTGAAGTGAAGAGTGCAATTGATGTGGGACAACACAGAAAAGCTCCCGAATCACTTCCGACTACTGTTGCAGATATGATTACAACGGAAGATGCATTGGACGTCGAGGGATATCGCGAAATGATGAGTGATAAATTTCAATTAACTTTATCATTAACGTGTTTCTTTTAACTACGCTCTTCTGCATTTCGTTGTATTTTATGTTATATATTCTCATTATTTCATATAATCAAATATTAAATTATTAGAAAATTAATATTGATTAATATATAAGCACGAGATGAAATAATTAGCTTCTTTCAAAAAGATTTCGTAGTCGTACTTACAGTTTCAACTCTGCACCATTATACTTTATACTTTCTCATGTCTCATATCCACCTATCTTAACATCTCTGCTCTGCACACGCCACATCCTCGTTCTTTACGTTCCGCATCTCGTATTTTTATATCCTACACAGTTACACTTTGCTCCTCACATCCCCATATCTTATATAATTTATACTTACGCACGTAGAGAAAGAAAGAGTATATAATATTTTATTTGACAGAGAAGAGCTCTTATTAATTATAATTAAACCTGTATGTCTTATTACATTTACTATTATTTGAGATAATAAGTAAAGACTAATTTATTACAAATTCTTATATAAAAGAATCAAAGATTTTTACATAAATTATAAATTATAAAATAGGTTTTTCAAATTCAGATTTTTGAAACAGAGATCCATGAAAATAATTAAATAACTGAATAACGCGATTTATATAAAAAAAATATACAATTAATTTACTTACACTCTTAAGTAATTACCGAAAATAATTTATAATTGCTTTCATAATAAATTTTATTATATGTATTATATTATTGAAAACAACATCTTTAGATTTTTTCGTTGAGTTTAAAAATAACTTACAACCGAAACAATCATTTCTTTTAGAAAAGCCAAATTTGGAAATTTTTAATGACGTTTCTATGATACTCCAACTGTAGTTAGCGTACTTTCTAAAATAGAATGTATACGGAGGATAGCGGGATAAGTAGGTAACGATACAAGGTCTATCATTGGCGATAAATAAATAAATATTACGATTAAAATTAAAATTATTGAGTGGCCGGCCACCGAGTGAACGTGTAATAAGGTCACCCGGAATTTATTTCATTGCGTTGCATATTATGCAAGTTGACGTGCAGTTTGATAAAGAGAGCAAGAAAGCAACGGCTATATTTATCACCGGCGCGCAATCGTTGTGCAACCGTTCAGGAATACACGAGACCTAGAAACAAGCGTACACGCAGGATAAGATACGCATTTTTTCTGCTGACAGTTCTATTAATTCGTTAAAATACCTCTTAAGAATGCAAGTATTGCGTTAATTCTTTTGAAATATTTCTCATATAAAAGAGGAATTTTATACATCATTCATTATTAGTCTGCTTCAAATATTTCTGAAACACTTTCTAATTCTTCAAATCTCCGTGTGTCCAAAAAAGTTAAAGACGTTATTAAAAAATAAATGATACATCAATTTTATATTACTTATAATACTATTTTTTCTATCATGTACAGCTCCTATCTACGTCTAACAAAACATCGAAGATTGAAAAAGCTTTCAGCTTTTGCAAACAACGTCGTTAATAATAATATTACAGATCAGTCCCGTGAAAATTTGATAAACGTCACCTTAAACCACGCTGCCGACAGATTTCTGGGGCATCATTAACACATTCTTCAATATTATAATTGTTTTACACGAAATCATAGAACGTATTTAATAAACTAGAACCCTATATCGGTCAAAGCTAGATCTTAAAATGCTTAAATAATTCAATCTTAAATCATTAAATATGCTGTATATGTACTTGACATATATACCACACTTGTAGTCTAACAAACTACGCGCCGAAAAATTTCCGGACTATATAAACGTAATTCAACCGCTGTAGTAATCTCGCGAATTAAATTAATTTAGTTTATTGATTGTGTTTTCACATGTACGGTCTAAAAATGAGATTATTAGTATTTAATAAATCTTTAGCGAGTAAAAGTACGCGGGATCTCGTTGCATGTACATCCCAAAATAATCTGTGCGTACGTTGCGACAGAGAAAGAATGAGAGAGAGAGAGAGAGAGAGAGAGAGAAAAGAGTGAGGGAGAAACGGAACCATACACCGGATCTAAATTCCGTGAATAAATGATATTTCATTAGGGCGAACGAACGAAACCGGGGCTTTGTTGCGAAAACGTCACTGCGCGCTGGCTGTCTGTCTGTCGGTCAACGCAACGGAAAAAAAAGAGAGAGAAAAAGGAAAAAAAAGAGCGTGCGTTTAACACCGAAACCGATTTTCGCGTTCTCCGCCCGTTCGAAACGGAAGGCCGGCGACCCATGCGCACTAGATTAACTTTAAAAAGTACACAAAACCGCGCCGCGCGGCTCTCTTTTTTTTCTTTGATCTTCAGGAAAGAGTAAGTGAGAGCGTTATACTCGCGCGCGACTCCATCCCCTTTAAAGCGAGTTTTTATTTTCTCCGCGCTACGCGCGCCCCTCCCTCTTACCCTCTTTGTCTCTTCTCCACGCTTTTCCTCTTCCTGTGATTTGCATTCGCTTCGGGGAAAAAAAGGGAAAACGATTATCTCCTCCGTCACGACAAATGATCTCGCCTGATTTTGAAAAAGAGCGGAGGAAGGGAGGAAAGGGTGAAGGTAAGATGAATTCATGTTTCAACGCCGATGCAACTTTAATCCTTGAGATGCAAACCCTAAAGATGCGACAATTTCGAAAAGTTCAAGTTTTTTTCTCTTTCTGTCAAATGCTTTATTAAAAAAACGCGAAGCAAAATATATATATATAATCAAATATCTTTTTTATTTTTTCTAATTTCTCTTCTAATAATAAATTTTTTGCCTTTTAATAATGACGATTCGCGAGAGACCGCATCGTTGTGGAAGAAAATATTAGTTAAGAGTTGAACAAAGCGCTTGTTCCGTTCCCTCCTTCCTCGCTAATTCCGTAGCGCAAAAATTGAAATCTGAAAGCCGCGAAATTACTTCGCGTTACATCGCATTATCCCGGTGGGATACGCGCGAACGAAACGCGAACGGAGTCGTGAATTTCGCGTAACTCAAATTATTTGCCTCGCATCCATATACATTAACGCGTTTTCGCGTTAGTCTTCTTTAAAGTTAACGTACGAGTCGTTTTTGTTATAAAAGTGGCGTAAATCAAATTTCGAAGTATGACAAATTTAAAGTCGACGCTACATAAAAAAGCTACGTTACAATTATTTAAAATAAATTATAAATGACACTTGGAACCTATTATAAAACGTTTAATCTGGATATTTTCGGATCCATCTTGAGAAGAAAAGATTCCAAATATCGCATTGCACTTACAGCTTTTCACATCTATCCTTTAATTCCTAGTAAATTAATATTAAATAGACATATATATATACTGTTTTTCTATTAACTCGTTTAATGGAGATTTTTATCATCGTAATTTTTTAAAACGGTTCTATCTAACACAATAATAGTTTATGTGTAAAATAGCTATAATCTAAAACTGTTAAAGATGATTAATTTTTATTTTACAATTCCCAGGGTTGAGAAAATTATTTTTAAAAACTAATTGGTTTATTATTACTCGTTACTTATTAGAAAAAATAATTCATTATACTGTTGTTGTTACTCAAAAAGTAACGAGTTGTTATCTTCTCAGGAAATTTTAATGACCTTTCTTTTAAAGTAACATACAGTTGTCTATGTTGCTAATTGACCGGTTCAACACGAAATCTATATTGCGATTAATCGAAACATGGTCGAACATAACACTCCTTTCTTTTAAAACTTGCTTATGCCTGTTCCATACATATGTATTATATGTGTAGAAAATAACGATGAAAGTAACGATAATACTCGTTACCGTTACTAAAAAATGTAACCACGTTACTATTACCGTTATTAATAAATAAACGTCGTTACAAATTCGTTTACTAAAAGGAAGTAACTGTAATGGTAACGGTGTTACAAGATAACGCGTTACTTCCCAATCTTGATAATTTCACGCTGTTCTGATTATATATTGAGTTTGTGTAACGAGAAATAATTTTCTTAAAATATGACACTTATGATCGTATTTATAAGATTTATATTGTGATATGATGCTTATGGTCGTGTTTCTGTTAGAGAACTGAAATCAGTCGTATATGTGCGTATACATGTGTGTGTATAACATGATACCATTTAATAAATAAACCTTGAGAATTAATTTACGTCGTAAAATCGTTAAATCTTGAGAGTTCGTTACATCTTATTTGAAATTATACTTCAATTAATGAATTTATATAAAATTTGTCCTGAGACAAAACTTGAATTTTGTTTCTCACAGTTTAATAATTAATTTTTAAGAAAAATTCATATATGTATATTAATTTTGAATTTCATATTTTTCGGAGACACAGAAAATGATTATTTATTGATTTAAAAAACCTGGTTGTTCAAAAGATTTATAAAGTACTACAGTGTGTTATTTTCCGAGCTAAATATACAGGGTGTTTCCAAATTAAATGGCAAAACTTCGGGAGCGTGTAGAGGAGTAAAAAACTAAGAAAAAAAGTCCTATAGACATATGCTCCTTTTTGCTTTGTTTCGCAGGAAATCACGAAAAAAGAAAAAAATATATTTAATTTATTATTTTAATTATTTTATTTATAAACTTTTTAATGAAGATTTTGTTCGAAATGTGCACCTCTTGCAGCAATACAAGCATTGCATCTGTCAAACACGGCTCTTGTAGCAGCCAGGCACTGTTCTTGCGATATTCTGTTCGCTGCAGCTACGATACGATTTCTCAAATGTTGCTCTGATTGAATAGGCGAAGAATAAACTTCTTGCTTCAGAGTACCCCATGCATAGAAATCTAATGGCGTTAAGTCGGGCGAACGAGTTGCCCAATGTACTGCTCCTCCACGTCCAATCCATCGTTGTGGGAATTTTCTATCTAACCAGGTTCTAGCGACTCTGCTGTAATGAGCAGGGCATCCATCTAATTGAAACCACATTTCAGTACGTTGTTGTAATGGGATGTTTTCTAAATAGTCAGAAAATTCATTCTCCAAGAAATTTAGAAAACGGTCCCCATTTAATCTTGCAGGTAAAAAAAACGGTCCCACTAAAACGTCGTTCCAAATTCCAAGCCAGACATTAACAGAAAACTCTTGCTGAAATTTGTATTCTCTAACAGACCTGGGATTTTGATGAGCCCATAATTCCTTTGATTAATTATTCCACCTCTGGTAAATGTTGCCTCATCTGACCACATTATTTTAGATGGAAATAAAATATCATTGTGGCATGTCTGAAGGTACCAGTTACAAAAGTTCAATCTGTTCCAATGATCTTGAGGTAATAAATTTTGCACTTTTTGAATGTGGTAGGGATAGCGATTATCTCCTTTTACAGTTCGCCAAATTGTTTGTGGTGACACTCCCAATACAGCCGACGCATTCCGAACGCTGGTCTCAGGATGATTGTCAAAATGTTGTAAAATACGATTCCCTGCCTGCAAATCTCTTCGTAACGCTGCTTGAAATCGGTTGTTTTCTTGTCGAATTGAAAATGTTCCAGTCTCTCGCAATCTATTAAATGTCAACATAAACACTCTTCGGTTTGGCACTCTTCTGTTTGGAAATCGTCGTGCATATTCTCGCACCGCCTTTAAAGCATTACCGTTGCAGAAACCGTATACAAAAACCATATCAGCATATTCACTATTAGAATACGTACGCGGCATATTGCAAAAGACAAAATTCATCTACTGTTAAAGGCTTTCAAAGAGCGACTGACAAATTCATAACAGAAAGTGGAAAATGTAATCAAATATGTCGGTGCTAGATATGGCAAGAAATGTAAACATTTTTTTTCGATTTCTCTGAAACGGAGCAAAAACGAGCATATGTCTATAGGACTTTTTTTCTTAGTTTTTTACTCCTCTACACGCTCCCGAAGTTTTGCGATTTAATTTGGAAACACCCTGTATAGAGATAAATTTTTGTTTTTCAAATAAATAGATTTTTTCAATGAATTAATCAAAAATCGAAAAAATAGCCATTAAAAAGAGATAATAATTTGTATAATAAATTAAACAGTTTACTCTTACTAATTATTATATATCAACTAGATTGAAATAAATCTTTTGATAAATTAGGATTCTAGTAACAATATTTTCGTTCTATATAAAAAAACGTTTTCTCAATCAAACGGAATCGTTATTTTAGACAACGCTAATGTAACAAAATGAGTCGTAAAATATCCTATAATAGCTCATTTATCGAAATCAGTTTGAAACGCACGAACAAAATATTCAGCGGGTATTTATTTCAAGGTAGTTAAACATTTCGAGACTGGTTGCCAATGAGGCGTATATTCTCAGTGTTTGTTTGGCAACGTACACAAGGTCGTTGCGCGTGTTTGTCAATGGGCGAGTTCAAGACGGCAAAGCGGCTAGGCATGCTTAGGCCCAGTTCCACAACTCACTAACTTAACTCTTAACCGAGGTTCAACTTGTTTCTCATCTCTTTCCAATTCTAGAATTAGAAAAAGACAATGAATAAGCTGAACCTCGATTAAGAGTTAACCGCGAGTTGTGGAACTGGGCCTTCGAGCGATTGAATATGATTGGTTGGATCTATAAGTAATAATGTTATTATTATGTTCATTTGCTCGACGAGCAGGCTAGTCGCTTTGTCAACTTGAACGCGCCCATTCTCGTGGCGAAGTAGCGAGCGGCTAGATAGCGGCACAAGCCAATCCGTCGTATTATTTCTCGAAACGCGATCGCGACAGAGTATTAGAAGATTATCGAACGTCGTCGTGCCTCGTGATTACAGTAAGCAATAATTACGCGCAATGGAGAATTCGCGAACATATTGAGACGGCTGCCTATCGAAGCAGATATTTCGCGCGATTTATCATTTAGACTCGGAACGATATAAAACGGGAAATATAAATAACTGTTTCGCGTTATTTATGTGTACCACAATTATCTTTTTAACAATGTTTGAGTTCCAACGTATACCGCGTTGCGCTTTGAACTTTTGGTCTAAATGTGATTTGTCTATATTGTTTCACGATTGATAACGCGGAATAATGTGTGTACGCTCTAAAACTTTTAGAGTGAATCTCACTTTGAGAAGAGTGAAATCTTATTCTTAAAGATTGAAAATTGAGCCCCTCTTTTTCAAGCTCAATTGTCACTCTTTAAAATGAGATTCTATTCCAAAGAATTTAGAGAGTACGAATCGGCGGATCGGGTCATTCGAGAAGTAACGAGAAGTAGTGATGCATTGAATTCTGTATATCGATAATTGATTTGAAACAGAAGAAACAGAATATTTAACGTACATTTATTTCACAATATTTTGAATATCTCGTAGAAGATCAGACTGATTGGAATTTGCCTTGGTATTTGTTGTGGTTCAAAATAGAGATTTTCAAGTAAGAGATTGAACACTGTTTAATCGGCGTCTATAATGAGATTTTAGGGTAAAAAAGATGTAAAATTTAAGCTTTAAACTTTAAGCCATAAGAAATTTACAATAGTCGATTATTCTCCTTACATTCGATTGTGATTGATCAATTTCTTACGGTAGAAGCTTAAGTTTTATGCTTTAAAATTTTAGACATCTGGCCACTTTAAACATCTTCTAATTGGTTTGTCACATTTTTCTAGACTTGCTTGATAGAATGAAACAGGTGCGTAAGTTACAGAATTAGATGTGTAAATATCTTATTCTATTTTACGCATAATCTATCTCATTCTATCTTATTATTTATATAACAAAATTTTTATTTAAAAAAAAAAGTTTCTTCAATTGAACGAAATTTTCCAAAAGAGTTGCGAAAAATAAATGCTATATAGAATTTGATTATTGAATATTTGTTATTAACATTGAACGTTACGATACTTGTAAAATTTTAACATAAATATCTAGATTATGATATAAAGTACAATTATTCAATATATTATGAGAATAGTCTTGATAATATTTGATCATATTATGTAGTATTTTATCATTATATACTTATGATAACGAATATTTATTATAGCGTGCACAGTAAGACATATAAAACTAATCGAGCGGACAACGTGTTAATTAATTCCCACGATTAACGGTTGTAAATTCATCGTTTCTTTTATCGAAACAGATATTTCGCGCAATTTGTTCATTTTACGAAATTAAATCGACAGGAGATGCAATGATCACAGATTATTGTTTATTGCGATTTATATATCGCAACATAATAAATTTTTTTATAATTAGATTTAAATGTATCTCATTGTATTGTGCTTTGAATCTGCTCATCACTTTTGAACCAAGAACGCGGAAAAATACGCAAATTGTCAAATGTTGAATATTTTTGTTTGTTGTGCTAATTTGCGAGATTTGCGGATTATAAAGCTTTGTATTTTTTTTCGCGTTATCTTTCTGTCGCAATATTTAATAAGAAAATATGCATCGCCTGCGATTAACATCGGGGACGTCGTGCAAAGTGCCGTGTGATTATCCTATTCCGATAATTAGTACGCGCGATTGTAGATAATTAATCACATTTTCGCGTGTATTGCGTTGTCAAGTGCAGAAAACGAATCTAAGAGAAGAAGGTCCGGGAAACATTGTGCGATGGCGAAGCGATTGTGAGGTGAGTAAATTATTTTTCGAAAATTTTATTTGTTACTTACAAAATTATTATTTATAATTATTTTATGTACGGGCAACAATTATTCTTTTAGATGTTAATTATTTCAGACATTGTTACAATTTGCATATTTTTCTGTTTTATAGTTTCAATGTAGTTTCAATCCAGTCGTAACTTTGCCTCTATCCATCGCATCGGTGAGTATTATTTTTTTTACTTTATAAGGTAATAGAATTATTAATAAAAATATTAATAATTAATATAATGTCTGCATATAATATGTATATACATAAATATGTGTATATATATATATCAACTTAAAAATATATAAATGTTACATCTTGTAAAGATCTATTACTCAGGATTAGAACAGATTAAATATTTAATTTTAGAAATTGCATAATCATCAAGTTGAATATACATAGGTATGTACAAAATGTCAAGCACAAGCAAGATTTTTAAGAAACTTTGATTAAGATTTACTCTCTCTAAAAAGATATGATATATTAATAATTTTATTTGATTAATTTTATACGTATTCTACAAATATATATAAAAGATGAACAAAAATTATTACGTAATATAAATTATTAAAATGGCTCAATCAGAATAATTAAATCAATAATTAAAAAAAGAGCTACGAGCCAGATACAATATAAAGAATGTTTAATATTACTAGATAGATACAATATAAAGAATGTTTAATATTAGTACATTACAGACGTTTCGACCTCGATCGGGTCATTTTCAATGTAAATAGTTTGTCCAAGTACTCGGTCAAATTACAAAAATATATTGATTATTATCGCATTCCCTATCGCTCGATGTGTGCAGTCCATATATAAAAGCATCGTTTGACTGATGTGAAAATGAACTCATCTTGTTATTTCAAAATCTACAATCTTGATTCGTCGTAATGATGTCAGACGTTAAAAGAAACACGCAAAATTAACTAAGTCATATAGATAAAAATAAGCCATGATAAAGTATATTGAAGAGAACACAACGTATCATTGACGATGCCGGACAACGTACAAAATACTATATTTAATTAATAAAAACGCACTAACAATTATTAATCAGCTTTATAATAAATCAGTACATCTAGTGTTTCTCAGTCTATCAATGTCTATTTGATTTGACTTTGTTTTATTTGAAACAAATTTTAATACGTAATATCGTAAAAATTGTTTTAATAACTATTTCATTGCTTTCCGTAATATATTCGACAAATATATTTTAACGTCAGGTTTCACGTCAGGAAGCAATCATTTCGCTCTCTACAATCAGCCGAGTACACTTTTAATTAATCTTTAATCAAAATGTGTTTATTAAGCCGTTTATAGGTATCAAGATATGAAATTTTATTTTTATTCCGAGTATCTACCCGATACGGTTGATATAAAATTCATACAACGACTGCAAATACGGCTTCCAACTTTTTTCCGTCGAATCTTAAAAGTATACTTATACCTACAAGAATATAGATAAAATATATAAATTGTTATCCCCCCCCCCCC
>NW_017257222.1:256002-258332 GCF_001594055.1 Mycetomoellerius zeteki
AGCCAGTCTTTCCCTCCCTCAACTCGGGAAGGGAATATTCAAATGCAACGTCGCTTCGCGTCCTCCCCCGCTGAATTCTCCTGTTTATAATTTACTCCCACGTCAGTTCCTAGATACTTATGGATCGAAAGGGGAGAGAAACAGAGATGGAATTCACAAAAAAAATCACTATTTCGTTTTTTATTTATAATATTATTAGATATATACAGAATATTCGACACACTGCTTTCCGTTAATTTATTTTTTAGCCCAAAATTGTTTCCTCTAATTGCCGTATTGCCAGCGCAATAGCATTTAGCAAAATTAAGCGATTTCATAATATTATGCCGCAATGATGGGGTTTCAACGTCAATTCTTTTTTTAAATCTCCAACTTTTATTGTATTTGTGTGTGTATTTTGAGAAAAAAAAGATCCATAATTATTTTATTTTCACCAACAGAAGGACTCCAAATTTCGCGAACGATGACGCCACGCCTCGATCTCTTTAGACAATTCGCGAACGTTCTGTTTGTAAAATCAGTTCCAATCAATAAAACGTATATTTGCACGGCATTTCGAAAAATCACCGACTATATTTTCGATTACGATCTGCGGTTTGCTGAGAGCGCGAGATAAACATCGGGAATAATTTGTCTCTTTCGGGCCGAGTAAACTTCTCTCGCGACAACACAATCGTCACTCGGGCAACGTCGTGCGCACATCTGATCGATCATAGGAAAACATAATTTCATTACGAGCCGGAATATTATTTCCATTAGAGAACGTACGCTCGCTACTATTTACACGGCCTCGCTCGCTCGCTCGCTTTCCCGCTCGCTATAGCATAACAATAACAATGCGGTGGAGCGCGTACATGTGTGTGTCTGTGGGCGTGTATATGCGCCAGTTTGCGTCGCGGATAATCCAAAATTCAAAGGAAAGAGAGAAATTTATTAGAGAGAGTGGGACGCGCGCGCGGCGTGCGCCATTCGTGCGCGCGTTGAATTTTTCAATTTCTAGAAAATTATATTGTTGACAAAATATTGTGTATTCTACGTTACGTAATCGCGAGGTGAAAACCTGACGTGTCGAAACGTGGGCGATCTTTACAATGACATAGTCGCTTATGAAGTCACGCACAGCGGGAATCAATCGGCACCGAGAGAAAAACGAGCAACGCGAAAGAAATTTCGTGATTTCGAACATTTTTATATTTCGAGCTTTATACGCGTGTCTCTCTTTAGTCAGGAATATATAAAAAAAGAAACGAAGTTTTAAAGCTCTTCAAGATTTTTCGTAAGGGGCCAATGGTAAAAGATCAATAAAAATTGTCACCATATTCAAATATAGAATATCCGAAATATTCTTTCATTTCGAAATTGTATTAAACACGCTGGAGCTAATTTTATTATGTACTTTCACCCGGAAACGAGATGCACGGTAAAAAATATAAAATAAGATTCTACCTCTTCTCTCCTAATTCAATATCGCACGAAACTGGAAAACGTCAGTTCCGCATCTATATTACTTGGATGTATTAGAATATACAAAGCGATAAGTCAAGAGTTTGCGTTAGTGCAACATAGATGAATAGCTTTTTGAAGCTTGATTAACAATTTCGACTACCTCGCGTATTCCTTGAAGATAAATATAATGCGCAATATTATAGCCTATTTTCTCACGGAGAATTCGCTGGGCGAGCTAAAAATTTTCGACTAGCCCGTATCAAAAATTCGCAAAGGCAAAATCTCGCGAGTGAACGGTGCAAATTAACGTCCAGCGAACCACGGCGGTCTCATTAAGGGAGAGGGCGAGAGAGATAGGAACAGAGAGACAGACACAGAGGGGGGGAGGAGAGAGAGAGAGAGAGAGAGAGAGAGAGAGAGACCGAGAATTCCGTGTCTCTCGTCGGCCGAAATAACCGATCGATTTTGCACGTAATGTAACCCTATATATTATCCTGCGACGGTGCACGAGGGTGCCTTGAGATTTTCAATTGAATGCGTCACAGGACGTCCTTCTGGGCTTGGCGCGCTCGGGCTCTCCCCCGGCCGCGCCACTCTCGGCCGGAATACTATTGTCGCGGCGCGCGACCTACGATATTTTCTATAATTACCACGGAATCGCGTTCGCGCCCGATCTTCTTGACAACGTCGTGCGCGCGACCAGAGCCGGCTTCTCAGAGATAAATTTTTAATTTTCGCGACACCCTCGGGCCACCAGGCGAGCTGCGGTTACGTCGCTCGCGCTGCGATTTTGTCCGCCGGTTCGGACAAACATCGTCGCCGGCGAATGTTTCGTCCTGCCGCGGGCGACGTTCGCGCGCGTAACGCGCGCGACGCGGTCGCGG
>NW_017257222.1:258351-262509 GCF_001594055.1 Mycetomoellerius zeteki
CGCGCGCCGCGACAATACTTGCCCGGCCGACGCTACGTATGGTATATTAGGATTAAAGTAGATCTCGCGTTGCGCTCCGTTCCCGGAATAAAGGGAATGCCACGATATTAAAGCCCGCGAGACAGGGAGAGCTACGGCGGTGTCCCGCCGGGTGCATGGCACCCCGAAATACTCGATGGTCCTTCCTTCCTTCCTACCTGCTTACCTACGCGATGACGCCCTCCGTCCGTAAAAATCCCACTCGCTATTAAAGGGACACTAGGAACCTAGCAAAGACGTTTGAGAAGCTGGCGATGCTCGGACGAACGATCGCTTCAGAAATATATTTAAATGTTTATGTCTAGATATTTATTTCCTGAAATATATATTTCCTGAGTGAAATATACTATGACCACGTCGTATACTTATTGTCCAAGTATCGATTAACGTTAACATTTTAATTTTAACGTTAATTTCATTTAAAACATAAGCTGTCTAACGTCTAGTTCTATTAATGTGGATTAACTTTAATCTCGGTTTAATTTATTTTTTATCTCTTTCCTTAATTTTTAAAACTAGAAAGAGATAAAAAGTAAGTTAAACCGAGATTAATCTATATTGGTGAAAATGGGCATGAGACTAACGATAAAAACGAAATGATAAAAATTGATAAAATTTCATAATAAATGGCATCACAGATTGAAAGTTATTAATGTTATATTGGGAAGATAATTATATTGTACATGTAAAGAACGGTTTTATTAAGTTCTGCTAAATCTAAAAATTTAGTTAGATATAGATCTGAAAATAATTTTGTTAGATCATTAAAATAATTATATAGAGACACTTAAGGATGTATTTTTAAAATGTTAATATTTAACAAAAATTTTACAAATTGTCCTTTTCTTTACGTCTCAGTATCTATGTAAAATTCGAGCACAATTTATTATTAGTTTAAAAAATATTTAATTTTTTTCTCTTGATTCTTTTGTAAAATCATAATTTGATGAGGAAGCAATATTAAAAATTAAATCAAATTATATATATATATATAGACTATTAAAACAATAATAAATATTCGTGCAAAAATTTATTTAGATCCACTTACTCGTTTAAAAGTTATTGACCTAAAATTTCAGGAAAATATGGTCATTTTGCTGCATAAAACCATTATAAACCAAATTATTTAATTGTTGTTTCATTTTTTGCAGTTGGCTTCACAGGCTAATATCGTTAAAATTTTTTTAATGATATTGGCCGATATTAGCTATTTTTGGACAATTATTTGACTGATACTTTTAGCTAATATTATATAGACAAAACATCCTTAAACTAGCAGCATTGCTTATTGTGCTTAAGCGTTTTACATAATTATTAATTTGTTCAACAAAATCATTTTCAAATCTATATCCATAAATTTTTAGATACTTGAGCAAAATTGTTCTTTTTGTGTAATGAAATATTTTTGTATGAAGAAAGTTATTACTTTAGGCATATACTTCCAGAGTAGCCATTTGCTGTCGTATTTATCGCAGGATGATTCCGGAAGATAATTCTACGCGATCCACATTGACGTACCCGCATGGCTTTGAAGAAAAGATAATGAACGTGGCATTAGCTGGCTATGTAGGGCCTGCATGTCGAAAAGTTAAGCTTCATTCGGGAAGTAGTCTAACTCCCAGACGACCATAAGCGCACCGGTAAGCTCCGGGCGAAATGGCGGCCATCAGTATATCATAAATACATCGGGGTGTCGCGTCACGTGGGTCGTAGGTTACTAATGGGCGAATTAATTAATTATTAATTTATTCCTGCGTATTAATGGATACTGACGCGATTACGGGATATATTTGCGTTACGATTAAAATCCGTCGTCCAATGAATTTTGCACGGATTTCAAATCGAAAAATACTCGCTGATTGATTTTACGGGCGGTTAATTTTTTACGCGTGCTGCGCAAAATCGAATTTTCTTACACCCGGACTAGACGTATGCGATTCGCAAAGCGACGTCATCGTCTACTCCGGTTCTGCGTTTTTAAACCTTCGACTTACGACAACGTTACGCGAGGTAAGCGTCTCGTGTAAGTAAATTTCAAGGCTTATTGGTATCGCTGATGTAACGTTACGCGAAATTGTAACATAATTTCGTTAGTATTATGCTGCATAATTATACGTTAATGTAACGCTGTTTCCTCCTAATATAATGTTACAGTGTAATAAAATTCTTAAGAAAACTTATACGTACATCATATTACGCGTAGCCGCGCAAGCCAAGAGGAGAGAACGGGTTTATTCTACAGTAAATAATTACGGTACCAGCTAACATATCCACCCTGAATGTTATTATAATATACGAGACAAAAAAAGAGCAGTCCCGTTGAGTCGGACACGATGAATTTGGATAAAATACGATTATAAATTGTCGCGATGTGTCCACGTCGAAATTCTGACTAACGCTACTTTCCGAAAAATATGCGTTTCACATGGTACACATTCTCCTATATTTTCATTTGCGATCGGTGCGTTTCACTGATATATCGCGCTATTGGATAACTGAATACTTAAGAAGCTCACAAACAGTTTTATAATGCAAACGAGCAAAATATCAGTGGACATCATTTTATCGTCTCGATAAAAAAAGCAGTGCTTTTCTTCATTTAACGATTTTTGAGATGCAAAAATCACAAAAACGGATTATACGATTAATTTACACATTCATTGTCTCTGACGAGAAAACTATAAAATATTCTTTCTGCTAATGGCTTTTGAAACACGTAAAAATCACGAGAATGAACTCACGATTCTTATACATTTTGAAATTCATCAAATACAAAAATTTGTAAATAATAAAAGTATAGCGAAATTGACTGAAATATATTCAATACAAATAAACGAAGAAGGCTATATTCGATCGGAATCCTGATTGGGGTAATATTTTTCGTAATAAATTTTTTAAAGTGTTTAAAGATTAGCATCTATATTATCGAATACAGTTGTTTGTCAATTTAACTTGTGATTATAAAATGCAAGAATGGAAAGTAAATAACACCGCGCTATTACGTTACTTTTTATAATATTATTTGGTAATGACACTAATAATGTTGCAATTTTTAAGACGGTAATGAAAGCTAAGATTAGGAAAATTTTTAAAAAGTATAATTTGTCACCATCACGCTTTGTTTATTGAAAAAAGTAACTCATTACTTGTAACGAGTTAAAGTAATGAGTGAAAAGTAACGAATCGACGCGTTACAAATAGTGAGTTACGTTTTTCAATAAACAATGCGTAATGATGACAAGTTCTTTCCCAAAAGTTTTCCACAATCTTAGCTTTTAGTTAACCGTTACCGTCATAAAAAGTTGCAACGCCATTGCCAAATCATTATTATAGAAAGTAACGATAAAAGTAACGGTTCCATATCTCTGATAAAATATGCGATAAGATATGTATTTCAACATTTACTCCAACTTCAGTTTAGGACCGTGTTTCAAGCGACAAATAATCGGTGCACAGTTTACTTAAACTGGAAATTGTAAGATTCATACAAAAATATTATTAGACATCAAGACCTGCCTTGAACGAATATGGGCTTTTTTAATATTTTTATTAAAAAATTTATAACCCCTTCCTAAACACACGGGAATGTATCTAATTACAATATGTGAGCAAAGTAATCGTCTTCTATGCTAATTACAGAAGGTATCCATCAATATTCGATCGTATTATCGAGTAGAGACGCGATCAATAACGGCAGGTTGTTTAGCGTCGATATTCGCCATCCGCTGACGCGATATCGCGAAATGTAATTTTTAACGGGGGACTCAATCATTTTTCGAAACGAATATCGGGTTACTGCCTGCTCCCCCTCCTTTCCCTCCCTTCCTCCATCCTAGTGTTTCCCCGGCGATTGTTAGAATATTTCGTTTACAGACAAAAAGTCGTGCTCTCCAGAGGCGAATGAGACACCACGAGTACCCGAGTATGTACTTCACTTTGCGGTACTGTCACGGTATCGGTGTGAGAAAGAAAACTCCGTCTCTCTTTATTTCTTTCTTGAACATTCGACATATATAATTTAATTCTCAATTTTTTCCCTGTTACATTATTTATGGGATCTTATGTAGGTATAACATTACTTTTTTATCGATCTATTATATATATATATATATATATATT
>NW_017257222.1:262602-264503 GCF_001594055.1 Mycetomoellerius zeteki
CCCTCCAGAGCAGCCTTTCTTCTCAGAATTCGTGTTGCTCATGTAAATACTCGTTTCCTCAACTATTACATAATATAGATTTATTTATTAGTCGTTATTTTAATCTTGCATTCTTCATTGTGCGGTTTTATTTTTCAATGTGCGGTATATTTTTACATGTCTCTCGTTTCTAAAGGAAATCCTCGGTGGCTTGTTTTTGACCGACGACGCGACGTTTGGCGTTGGTCGCAGACGTCAATTCCGAGACTAAGGATACGCGCGGATGCTGCGCGAGCGCTATCGCTGCGGAAAGTAATTTTGGCAATACATCTCCGCGGAAGTTCCTCCGGGTTTTGTTGCTCTCTGAAAAATAGCCTCGACTGATAACGCGGATACGGCACGCGCATACACATGCACACATACAGGAATGAAGATATTATTTCGTTATATTCCGCGTCACGCTCCTTCTGAAATTACGCTCGGGGCTACGCGTCATTTGTCCGTTTCTCTTTCTCTCTTTCTCTCTCGTTCCGCATCATTTGTACACGGCGAACGCGAACAAATACGCCGCATTATACATGAGCGAGGCGTTCGAGAGTTTCGGAGAGTCGAATCGGACGCGCGTATAAAATATTACATATAACGTCCCTAGTATTTTCAACCGTTCCGTTTTTCCGCGGCTTCTGCGACAGATTTTTCGATCCGAAGTTGTCGTGGATCTGAGTTTCGTATTCATCGCGAGTCCTTAATTTTTTATATTAAATATCTTGTCGGAATTTTAAATTAAATTTGCGAATAATGAATTAAAATTAACCGAGAAATAATCTTTTGACAGTCATCTAAATTTGCGAGAAATAATTCGGTAAAATCTTTTGCGCAATTCCCAATAGAAGATCTACTATTTTCGAATAACTCTTCGTAATATAAGATGATGATGTACGCTCGATACGCTTGAATATTGCACGGACAGGATTTTTTGAATATAAAAAAATGTAGGTAAAAGAGAGAATCGTGCGTAGAAGGAAAAAATGATTAAAACGCGGTAAGCGCTATTTATCGGCAAACATGCAGTAACAATGTTCGATGTCGCCGATAATGCGTTGTTACGGGGTTACGAGGTTTACGCCAAAATACGATAACAATAAAATCACCCGTGGTTACCGTATCGAACTCGATTACACTCTGCATCGGACATTGTGCTACCGCCCAATAGAATCCCAGTACAAATACTGATTTTGTGGTGCATGTTAATTGATCTTCTTCTAGAATAAAAAAAACAAACAAAAAAAATATGTTTTTAATCAGAAACGCTGGAAAACTTAATTGATCAGGACTCGATACGTTCAACTTTTTGCGTTCTAAAATATTCATATTCCAAAATTATTATCGAACAGCATTAACATATTTAAAAAACAAAAGAACTAAGCCTTGAAATTTACATTTTTTTTTCAGAAGAAATCAATAAAATGTAGAATCATCGACATGCATTTTCAAATTAGATGAACGAGCCACCTATAAATTAGTATATGAATAAAGTCAGTTAAGTCTTGTATGTATAAATGACACGTTACATATTCTTTTATAAACTATTACTACTAAAAAAAAGTTTATAACGTAATTTTATACAAATCTCATTTAGTCACTGCGCTCTTCGATCGATTGAATCTGTTTTCCTGATTATAACGCACACGAAAACTGATAATAAACCTAATTCCATCTGCTTCTCAGACACTCGAGTGTAAGGAGCGCCTTCCGAGGAATCTTGGAGGAAGCACGGGGAAAGCTCCTCCGGCTGAGCCTTCGCGAGTCGCGCGGCACGCGCCGTATTTCGCGCGACGATTTTAATTTCGGCGAATTTCAAAGGCATTTTTGCGAAGGACGGGAAGCGTCAGTTAAAGAGCACGGGGGCAGGGGGTATCGTG
>NW_017257222.1:264730-289190 GCF_001594055.1 Mycetomoellerius zeteki
CACACACACACACACACACACATACGCGTACGTGCGTTTGCACGTACATGTACACGTGAGGTATCCGCGTACCCACTCGCCCGCCTCGCCCGCCTCGTTCGCGCGCTGCCATACACACGGCCGCGGCCGTGGAGCCCAGTTATGAATGGCCTACGTCGGTTGACGTTAATCTGCCACTTCATCTCTCTCATCCAACCTCCGCGCGCGCTCTCTGTACCACGCCAATCTCACTCCATCCCGCCGCACCCCCGGTTCTCCTCCTCCTCCTCCATCTCCTCATCCGCCACCCTCACACGCGCCCGCCTCGAGCACCCCATACCCGCGCGCCCTTCCGCGTGCACTCCACCCCCAACCAATTGTTTCGTCGGGGAAGCAAAAAAAAGGAGAATGAGAGAGAAAGAGAGGAGGGAAAGGACGAGAATAAAAAAAGGAGAGAGAGAAACTCTGTCCCGACGAAAAAATGCTTCGGCCCGTCCGTTCGTCCGTCGCGTTACATACGCGTGGCTACCAAATTAAATCGCTCGTTGTTTCGGTCGCACATCCGTCCGTTCGTCCGTCCGCGTGAGAGAAAAAAAAAGGTGCGGGCGGGTGAAAGGGGAGGGGATGACATTCATGGGATATCTTGGAACGCGTGCGGACCGTTTTGCAGAAAACGCCACAGGTTTTCCGCCACAGGTTTTCTACGTCACCGACGTAATTTCGCGATCGCATCAGTGTAGTGGATTTAAAGTCGTCTTAGACCGTAATACGGATGAGTCGCTCTTTCTCCTCTTATTTATGAAATAATCAAACGATGAAAAGATATTTTTCTGTAATACAGATCTAATTTAGAGTTACTATTAATTCATATATAAAATCGAGTTTGGGTTTTGCGTGAAAGGCATCAGACCTCTCTCTCGAGTAAAAAAATAAAGATTTTCTAGACAGCTTATCGTAATAAAAAGAAGTTTATGATTTTACTGTTATTATATTTACTATTATTATAATATATATTATTTTAAATATTATGTATATTATTATTGTTAATTTACTTTTTTGTGTATTGATGTGCATGGTATCATCATTTACCGTTTCTGCATTTCGTTTTCTAGTGGGTGTTATAGCAGCAGCTTTGCTGGTGCCTCACCAATTGCGTATATTTACTCGTTTCTTGTCTGTCCCAATCAATGTATTTCTATTGGTATACAACAAATTTTATATTTAAAGATAAAATTATTTAAAATAAAAAATGTTTGCAATTCATATTTGATAGTGTCGATTTCGTTTGTAGAACAGACCTTTCCTAAAATATGTAGAATGCTACTCAACATCATAGTGTTTAATTTCAATTTAATATTTAGTATTTAACTTCCCTTCATCGCAATTCTCCGATTGTAAAATTATTTAGCATCGAAAGTTAAAAAAAATTTTGACGAATTAAAATTTCTGCAATGAACAATCCGGCAATGAAAACTTTCTGTACTGTACAATTTCGAGCGAGCTCTAATTCCTCGCGAAATTTAATTATGCTCGCTTACTAAAATTTATGTCCACCATTCCGAAGTCACGACAGACTCCCGCCCGACGGGAAGTCACTGCATCCGTCGTTAAAATTAAGATCGAAGCTTTTGTGATATTCAGGTTAGTGCATTCGTTTGGCGATTAAAAATTCAAGAGCGATGCAAGCTGTTGAATAAGAGCGCTTTCACACGGCTCGGTTTAGCATCGGGTTGCGGTAGTCCAGCAGCCGCTCTCCTGGCGATGCCGAAGGATCGCTGTCCTGTAAGATTTATTTGACGACACGAGGGTGGAAAACGCGAGGGCGAGGGAAGAAACGCTGGATTTCAAAGGGAGCGCGATCATTCATTCGGTGTAAGGTTGAAGAAGGGGAGAATTCGATCGGGAGGGAAAAAGAAACATTTTATTTTTAATCCTTGCATTTTATTTTCTTATGACAAAGTTGCATTCTATTTTGTATATGTAAAAGATATTGAAACAACAGACCGAGTTCTCCGAACCCAGATCGTACATTTCGTGAGTTGCACGGTGTGAAAAAAAAATGCGATCTTTCATTCCATGAACAATTTATATATTAAATTTAAATTTATTTAAAATTACGGATGTGATTTATATGTAAAAATCTCAGTGAGACTGAGATAAAGATACAAAAGATAAATCATCAAATATTCACTAGTGGAGAATAAATTATTGATCTCTGGTATGAAATAATAGTAAATTAATTAAAAAAATAATAAATTTACATAAGAATTTAAAAATTGTAATGTATATATATATTATTTCTGTGTATAAAATATTTTCGTTTTAAAATTCTTGGATTAGTTGATATAATGGCAAAATATACATGTTCCAATATGTCATGATTGCGAGACCGTAAAAATGGCACTGCCTTAGGACTGGCTTCTTTAAAAATTAATCTTGAATAAAAGAATATGTATACGTAGCATACATTTGTAGCGATGGGTGCACATGTGTACACAATCGCGAGACGTATCACAATCATACGGAAGGTCGGCATATAGGCTAATTAAATTACATATAGTAATTACAATTCCGGAGTCTCTTACGACTGACGCCGTGTTCGCGTTTTTAAAAATATACGATACCTCCTACGATATATGTACAAATCCCGCGTTCGCGATTACACGGTGGCAGAAATCAGCAGGTGCATTAAATAACACGCTTCTTAGGTAGATAGATATAGAGGCGTACACCGTAAGAATAACAATCGGCAGCGTTGAAGCGCACTCGCGTACGATGTAATCACTTTAATTTCGCACAACTTACTATCATCTACCGCGTGACTGCATTGTAGTGTATAAACACTACTTGTGTATTTACGGTCCATAACTTGGACGGACAAACATTGCGTTCCTTGCATACAAACGCTGTTCAATACTATTGCGAAAGTATTCGAGTACATGAAATTTACCGAAGGACACGTATTACTTATCTAATGGCTTTTCACCGATTAAAAGGCCGATGTCGTTCTGCGCACGATTTTAAAAAAAAATCGCTCCATTAACGACGTATTAACGTTCATCTTTAGGTTCATCTGAAGATGATAAAACGCGAGGCAATAGAATTATATTACGTGACTATAAATAATATTACTGTTTATATACATGTTCGTTTCCGAGCACATCCATAAAGGCACTTCTTTTGTAATAATGTATAAATCTCACTGTGTTATTCTTCCCATCCCTCTTTTTCGCGCGTAAATAAATTAAAAAAAAGATTGAAGAATATTTTCTCACAGTAAAGATATATACATTTGAAAGCTGCATGTGGAATGTGAATAAATTATATCTAGGAAAATATCATTAAATTATATAATATTATGCGAATAAATTAAAATTTTCGTCTAAACGAGACTTATTTTCCAAATTATTCTCTCGACAGATTAAATTTTCTGACTATTCAATTTTAATTTTCGTTCAAAAATTGTACGTCATGTAACATAAATTAAAGCAACTGAATTTTCGCTACATTACAATATTGTACATGTGCATAAAAAATTGCACACGCGACTTGCCCTCGTTTTCGGTTCTGTCTGCGTTCAAAGTGCATCAGAAGGTTAAAGCTACGCTTCTTAAATAATGTAATCAACTGCGGGAGCGTAAGTGTAAATTACTGATAAGAACGAAGCATTTGAGACGTCGAGAGAAGTCGGCATCTGGGACGAGATTAAATATCTCGGGTGGACGATTACTAAATCATTTCCCTCGTTGGATTATCATCCTGTGCAATTAATTGACTCGATATTTGTAAGCCCCGCGAGTTTCTTATATTATGTATTGGATCGGTGCAAGTCGGTAGGCAGTTCCGCATAGATCACTCGCATTTGCATACCTAGCGCGAACGTTCCAATCCTAAGCCGTCACTTCGCACCTGCGAGAACCTGCGCGATCGATGCGTCTGTGACTCTGATATGTGCAATTTCTTCTCCCTCCCCTCCCAGTGGAATGTAAAACGTTCGACTATTTCGTATTGAGCAATTTATTTGTTAATACGAAAATAAATCTTGTGCGTTCCGGCACTCGATCTTTGCTACGAGGGAAACCACCACTAAACTCACACGTTAAACACATTCCCTGATCGAATCAATCGTCTCGGAAAAAAAGGACGTTTTCCAAAATCTTTATTTCTTAGGAAATTGCGAAGAGCATGTGCATCGATACAATCGTATGACGCCGCTCTGTCATTAACTTATTCTGTTATCGCTTCTTTATTAATAGCCGCTACGCAGCTGTTTGTTGCATGAACGCGCGTCTACTTACATCGCAGTAAAATATCTTAATTCGTTATCCTCGGTTGTCCTCCTCTCTCATTCTTTAAATCAGCTGTTTCTCAATGTATTATTTCTCATTTTATTTGATATACATCTACTTCATTATTATTTCATGTTCTTTCTTACTTTAAATCTATGCTCATCTCTATTGTTACTTATTTTCATTACCTATATATTATAATTCTTCTGTACAGAGTATATTTACTCGGAGATATGAACATATACGTGTATGTTCATATTTTATATATGTATATGTACAACATTAGGCTAATTCTAATTGTAAGTGTTACTCTGTTAGCATCGTTTAACGAACTAATAGTTGTTTTTATATGGATGTTACTTACATTACTAATATTATTATTGTATTTTTTCTTAATATTTCTATTTTGTTTTTAGATTTTATTTTCATGTGTATGTAAAGATAAAATCTAAAATCTAATAATTTATTTGAATTCTAATATCTGTCGTAGAAGTTTAAAAATGGAATCATTATTTCCACTGCACCCATTAATATGCATCTTTCTATTATACTTCTGTTTCTTTGCACGTTACAACTATTGTATACCGAAGAAAGTTTACATTATTATTACTTAAAAACAGATCAGGTACAACGAAAATATTCTCGATATTTTTGGAACGAACGAGTGGTTCGATCTTTTCCGAAACGAATGATTCAATCATCGCGATTCTATGTATTCCCGCGTCCTCATCTCCACCCCTGAAATCATCCCCTCGTCATACGAATGCATTTATTTACTCCAGGTCGCGATGTCCTTCATTTCTCGGATCTCCGAGATGTCGACGGCGGTAGGATTGAGTAGCTTCTTGGCGTTATGCTTGCGCTGCATGTCGTAGCTTCCGATCTGGCCGTTCTCCAGGGGCTCGTTAAGGGCGTGCATCGCAACGTCGGCGGCATTGGCGGCGGTACGCTCGAGACAGAAGTGTCGGCACGATAATATTACGACGAACAGGCCGAATAGAAGCCCGAGGACGTTGCCGATGAGAACGTCCCACCAGTGGTGCCGGTTGTCGCCCACTCTGGTTATCGAGCACGTAACGGCCCACATGCTCATCAGGCACTGCAGCCACGGTTTCAGAAACAACGTCCGATTCGGCATACGGTTCTGTAGGTACCACTGTGTACGATGCGACAAAAGGCGAACACGTTTTTACAAAACGAAGAAACGGGACTCTCATATTATGTATTTTCACGATAATTTCTATTTTCTAATTATTTTGACAATATTTTTATTCGGTGGCGAGAAAAAAACGTGAGAGGGAATAGATGCGTAATATACTTTGGCTAAAGTTCTTGATCTTTCATTTTTTTTCTTATTTTGAAATAAGTTACGCATTTTTGAGAATTTATTTCGTAACTATCTCATATTCATCTATCTGTCTCGCGGGTCCCGTGAAAATCGATATGCCGCCGGTAGATTTTTTTTGCGAATTCTTTCCCGTCGCTTAGATACTGACTATCGATATAGATTTAGATGGAAAATACCGGAAAGTACTCAATGCTGATACCGCAGTTCTCTATATTGCCAACAAGCTGCTGAGCTTTACGGATAAACTAATGGGATGTTCTGTTTTCTTTCTCAATTTTATGTTATAAAAAGTAATTTGTCAAGTTTTTATGTTGTAAAAGAGAATTTTTTTTACCACCAAGAAGATGCTCGTGTAGACGGAGAGAGCGGCATGACCGGAGGGAAAGGACTTGTTGGAATCGATGATGGACCAGGTGGAGACCTCGGTATTCGTGCATGTGTAAGAAATGAAGTATCTGCAAAGAAAATACGGGAACGTCACTGTTTTTGTTATTTTCCAGTCACATTAGACACAGATTGATAAAATTTAAAGGAAATATTTTGAAACATTCTGAATAAAATTCCAATATAGTTTTTATCGTTATGATTTTACTTAAATAATAATATGGACAAATACTTTATTTTACCGCGAGAGTACAAGGCCAGGCATAATCTGACAGCAAAATGGAACGTATTATAGATCTCTATATAACCGACCGTATATACATATTTTTACCTTCCTCGCGATTGATAAATACATCTCCTACGGTTAACTACCTTTTTTTATATAAAAAAATTTTGATATAAAGAAAGGATATAAAAAGGCGCGTACCGATTCATCTTGCGATAAGAACATAAGTAACAAGTCCGCTTTTTGCGTTTTATCTCTCAGCATTGTTGAGAACTTACGCAATTATACGTAGGTGCTTGGCATGCGTATCTCCCTCGTTTCTTTACCGGAATCCATATAATATACAGACCCACGAACACGCCATCGCGTACCGAGCTACCTACACGTCGACGACATAAAGGTCGACCGGATTGCGCTTAGGCGGCAAGCCAACCGGGACAAAGAAAGAAGAGGTCGGTGCTTACTCATTGGTGCAGTTGGTCGCCTCGCGCGGTTTGCACGTGTCGAGAAAGTGCGGCCGCGGCTCACCGATCAGGAGTTTCATGACTTCGCAAAGGAGTATAAGCGTCAAAATCCCCGCAGCGTAGTGTCCGTACCAGCGCCAGATTAGTTTACTCCGGGTGCCGTAACATGATGCGCTCTCGTAACTGTCGGCGGAATAGTAGATGTATTCCGCGATCCATAGCTGAAACCGACCAAAAAGGACTCTTATGTAATGTGACTCTCGATATTTCCTGCTCTCATTTCAATCAAGCCGAATCGAGAAAAACAAAATTATGGATCTTCTTTTTTCTACATTTGAAGTAAATTTTTTTTCATACTGCCACTCGAAAAGCCCGTATTCGTAGTCGGTTTTTATTTCAAGACTGTCTTAAATCATGTCTTAAGATGTTAATGCGCGGCTATTTATTGGTTCGTGAACTCAAGGTTGAACTTCAGACAGTCTTGAATATAAGAACTAACTATGAGTACCTATGAGATTGTTAAAATGTATTATAGATACCTCTCATTTTTTAATTATCTTATTATTGAATATCTCACCTCATGAATTATGATCTTATTGGATTGACGCATCAAATTGACGTTTCAAACAAAAAAATAAATCCAAAATTTATAAGCGTTACTCACTTTAATATCTTAAAAAAAAATTACATATGTACAACATAGTATGGTCCTTATCCAAGCAGAACAAGTCATTATAATATCAAAATGATGTCAAAATGATTCTAAAATGATCATTAAAAGTTATTTTTCAATCATTTCCGATTCATTTTAATGTCATTTTGATGTTATCGTAAATTGTTCTATTTGGATAAGTATTCTAAAAGATTTTAAGGAATAATTCACATTTTAACTCAAGACAGAAACTTTATATGTGATTATATGTTCAAAATAATTTAGTTTCAAAGATATAAAGTAACAAAATTAAAAAAAAAACCTTTTTTCTTTTTCAAAAAATTTTGAAAATTGTTTTGGTGAAACTTTGTGTATGTTTAATACTTCATCAAAACAGCCCGAATGATTTTCAAAATTTTTGAAAAAAGCACGAAATTGTTCCTTCAATTTTCATTTTGTATCTTTGAAACTGATTGTAAGTCATTTCAATCATATGAAGTTTTCGTCTGGAATTATAATGTGAAAAAACATCCTTTAAAATCTTTTAGAATACATAAGGAATATCATCCTGTATAAACCATCGTTGATCTTGTAGAAATTGATGTACATTTCCGACTTACATGATAAAAAAAATATAAATCATAAGTTTAAGATCCGATTTAAGTTAACATTGCATTAAACACGTTCAACTCAAAATATCTTTCGTATAATATGAAGCTTTAATAACAATTTTTTTCATGAATTTAGTATAAAATTAGAAGGAGCAAGAATACGTAAAATAGGAGTATTTACCACTAGTAAAGGCGTGGCGATACTGAAGCTTATGATTAGGCCTGTAGAGATCGTATCGCCCGTGAATTTGAACGAAATCTTCGGGTCATTGCAAAAGAAACCGATCCGCTGGTACGGTTGCACGAGTAATTCCAAGAACGCCAAGAGTACGATCACTAAAATGCAGTAAATAATCGCAAATTAAAATAAATAGACAATAATTTATTGATCTTTTCAAGAAAATCAATAAACAATTTCGCGATACAATATTTCCAAAAATACTTATACAGAAGGAACGATTTTGCTGAAATATATCTAAAAATTTAACTAACTATAGATCTGAAAATAATTTTATTGGACCATCAAAATAATTATATGGAAAACTCAAGCAATGTTACAAAAAATTTTTATATTCTAACAATCAATTTGAATGTCCTATTAATAATATAATTATTTTGATAGTTCAACAAAATTATTTTTTATCTGTATCTAGCTAAATTCTTAGATATTTCAGCAAAACTGCTCTTTTCGTATAAATATTAATTTGCAACTTAATTTAATTACGAGTTATCGATAACTTTAATAAATTGAATCAAGAATATTGATAACTTATACATATTATGTGAATAAAATAAAAGGTGATTATATATATTATAATATATTATAATAAATTATAATAAAAATCTCATAAATCCAAAGTCCAAACATGCTTACAGAAATTGTATATGTGATCGAATATACATTATCAAAAGATTACGATTTCCTTACACGATTTTAAGCGCAAATTGATAAAGACAATTACGAAAAAAAATTATGAAGAAAACAAATTACGAACAATTATGAAAAAAAGAAATCTAAAATTTATCGCGTCCTTTTAACACTCCTAAAGCTTAAAACTTACGTTATTTCTAATGAAATATTTCAATTGTATGTTTATATTTTTATAATGACTGTGTTTTGATAATCTCTCTGATAAAACAATGTAGTACGGTTCTTCATAAATTAATTTATCTTATGAGTAATCACGGAATGAGTCGCCTAACTTTTAACTAATTGCGTAAAGTAAACAAAATTCTTGGAGCGGCAAAGCAGTTACATAATATCAAGTTAATATCATGCCATTTGAATTTACATAGATCAAAGACATTTTTCTGCATTTCGATCACCTTGGTACGACGTAAATTTTATTTTTCTAGAGTTCCTTAAATAAAAAAAGAATTTAAATCATCTTAAATATGGATGAAACATTTAATTAAGGTAGAATGAAGTATATCTAATTCTAACATATGCGAGATGTAAAATAAAATGAAATATAACGAATTTGGTCACTTGCGCACATTACTAGATTAGTGTATACTAAAAGCTACTACATATGAAATTAGCAAAGTTAAATATAAAAACATATATACATGAATATTTTAAATACTCATTAAATATCCAATAATGATCATCACGTTATTTAACAAAATATACTATTATTTCATTATCAAAGTTAATTATATCTGCATTTAGATACTTTAATTTATATAAAGCAGCCTTTAATGTATATTAACCTAGTATAGTACGGGACAGAATTTCAAGCGATTCCAAGCGACCAAGATACATGTGTCTACAATCTCATGCCATTTTAAGCAGAAGCTAAAAATGGCGGACCAATCAAAAAATGTCTGAATAATGTCCAAACTCTTACTTGAAAACTCTACGTCTTTCCAAGTTACATACACACTGTTAGAAGTGTGATCACGAGTTTCCTTTATATATGTAAATGAAGCTTGTGGTTATGAACGAAATTAAAAAAAGTAATGAATAATGATTTAACTGAAAATTAAGTTACAGTAGTTACTTAAATGTAATGAACGTGTACATTAAATTGATGAAATTTAACGTACTTCTCATAAAATTTTCTGGAAAGTAATACATTAAATTTCATTAATTTTCATGAAAAATACATTAAATTTCATGTACATGTAAACAAATATACTTTTCAATTATAAATACATAAATTTAATGTAATGTCATGAAATTAAGTTCAAATTGTGTAAATTAAAAATAAAATTTCATGAAATTTTTAACAGTGCAAAATTGATGACATTCTTCAATATACTAACTATATTGAAAGCCTATAGTCCAGGTTATACGTATTACATATAGATATACATAGATGATACTATAGATTTTCAATATTCAGTGCATTTCAGAATGCATCATAAACAGTTGTAATTAGAACGCAATTAGAAAATTATAATCAGATAGCACATGTGGCATAACAAATATTTGATTTCCTGCATATACGTCAGATTCTACATTTTTTCCTAGTACGCACCGACGATCAAGTGATTGCGACAAGACCATTTGATTGGCCTACACGATGTAGTCTTCTGTTTCCCGATAACTTTTCCACTTCTTCTGTTCTCGTTCACGATAAAGGGATTTTTCTTCGCGACAGTGTATCGTCTTTCGGGGAGCGAACGATCGTGCATCTCGTGTGTGAAAGAGAGAAAATGTTTCAACAACACTACGATACACTAGCTTACTCGTCCGACATGCAACAAGCGTTGGAGCGTTCTGACTTCTGACTACCACGAGGAACTGGCACATCACGTTACTAATGCGTGATTTAGTGCGCATGCGCGGTAGAAACACGCGCGAGATCATTTCAGTTGCACGTACTATAAAAAAACATTTTGTCTTTTGGAGTAGAAAAGACAACGGAAAAAAAATAAAAGATTGATCTGAATTTCAGACATTTGTTTAAACTCGTCTGTGATTTATCGATATGTGAATACGATTAATATGCAAAACGAAATGAAAAAGCTGCAATCTTACACAGGAAAATTGTTGGAAAATTTGTTTTAAATTTAACACATTTCTCGTGTTTCAAACGGTCCACTGAAATTTTTGTATTAATTCAACACAAAATGAATATGTTAGAAAATAATACAAATATTAGATAAAAATTAGCACAAAAAATGTAGTTTCTTTATAAATGTGGAAATAATTTGTAGAAACATACTTCTTCAGTAAAATTAACATTTACGTTTAATATATGTTAAATTAACACATACATTCATCTTTTATTTAATTATTCATTTATTCATTTATATTTTTTAAAATTACATTACTTTGTATTATTGTTCACTTACTCACAAATTGTATTATTTTAACACTAAGACATAAATATCAATTTAATATAAAATATTCAAATAACATAGTCACATCATATTAAATTAATATTCGTAATGTTAAAAATTCAACACAAAAATTTTAACAAGGACGGTTTTAACATAAGAAATGTTTTTTATTGTGTAGTTTTGACGAAAAATTTTTTTATATACCATATATTAAGATTCCTGAGAAACATAATATGATATAAAATATAATAATATAACAATTTTGAGAACAATTTGGATTCCTTATGTTTAATTTAAAATGAGGCAATAAGAACTATTAGGAATCGGCTGTGTAATTCGTGCGCTATTATTACAATAAACTATATTTAATGTTAAATATAGTTAATAAATTTTTTAAAATGTTTAACATTTAGTCATATAATTAAAAAATTATTAAAAACAGTCATATAAAAAAAATTATTCCATCATATAATAATAAAACGGATGTTTCGGCTTTTTTTTAGCCTTTATCAGAGCAGTGAAAAAGTTGAAAAGAAATTGTTGATTTATTGCAACAATTTTTCGATTTTTTTATTGCACGACCGAAACGTACGTATTTTATTATATAACGAAATCGGTTTTTTACTGTGATTAAATTGCTAATTTAAAATCTCGAATTTACATATTATTAAATGTCAAGGGATTTAATTCCTATATTAGAATATCTATATTATACACGAGATGAAACAAAATTTAATCAAATTTCAATATATCTGGTCGTAAATATTAGATACTCAGGAGTATTAGTGCGGTGCGTAACGTGAACGCGAATAATATTAATAATATACCTAGTTGTTTGGTAAAGAACAATGGTTTGGTCAATTATCTAAATAATAATTCTATAGGTAAGTTTATATAATATATGCGTCAGTGCATCTGTAATTTTGTTAAGGCATTAATGGCAAATAATGCATCTATTGATTTGCTATTCACATTTGTTGCGACTATAAAATCTGTAAACAAGAAAAAAATGATATATACTCGATGTAAAGTATATTGAAATCTGTATGCAAAGAGTAAAAACTTCCAAAAAAGAAATAAATTGTCCATTAAAAGTGAAGATGCCTTATATCACAATTATGATTCAAGTAGGAAATTTGTCGTTAAAATACACAAGGAAGTGATACCAGATTACTCATTCTGACGTTGATATTTCCGCACAATAAAGGGATTTCCATTATGGATATATTTCAGATTGCGAAAAGAGTTTTTTATGATATATAATGAGTAGCGAAGTGACAACTTAATAATAGTGTGACGTCAGTAGATAAGTTATTGTAGAGATAAATTACTATGCACAAGTCCTTTTCTTTCTTTTTTGTGCAAAAATTCATATACATGGCGTATAAGAGTATCAGCGCTTGGTATCAGTAAGAACTTGGTGGAGTAAGGAATGCAAGATATAGTTATAAAATGAAATAGAAACAACGCGATCTAAATAAAGGTAATATTGGAACACAAAAAAATATTTTTAGCTAATATTATGTGTGCGTTTATGTATCTGAACCCAATAAATTTGAACAATTTAATTATTATTAATCAACAATAAGTGAAACTAGACCGATATGTGAATAATACAAATAAATGACAAGCTTAGTGCTTAATAATATTTTTACATAAATTTTTTTAAAATGCAATTTTAAATGAAGCTAAAATAGTAATATTACAAATTTAATTAATCAATTTAATAATAATGATACTAATAAGTCTTTTAAATTATTGTAAATAATTATATTTATTTTAATTATTATTGGAACTTCAATCTTAGAGTTCCGCTAAAACTCTGAAAGGTGTGTCAGATTAATAATTAAATTAGATTTCTTAGACAGACACACACATATATCGTACAATACATACTTACATATTTACACGTTCGCGTGCGATACATCCCAAGGTTCATATCTTGACGGAAAAGTAGAAAGCGGAAAAGCAGTGGCCAATTACAATTCGCGCTGGTAATAAGTAATACAAAAAGCCGAAATTGTCGATTACCAGCGCGAGTTCTGATTGGTTGCTGCTTTTCCGCTTTCTGCTTTTTCGTCAAGATGTGAACGCGCCCTTATAACTTACATCGATATAACATAAGTAACAAGTAGATACAATATTCTTAAAGCAAATTTTGTTTGTAAAAAATCTTATAATTGAGGGGATGGACGGAATAAAGGCACAATTCTACTTCGATCCTTTTTCTAGCAATTAGCTTTTTCATGTAATATTGATCGTAATAGAAAAGTATTGTAACATGTAACTTCTTAAAGGCATTACATAAATTCATTCGATACTGTACTCATTTGTGTATAATAAAAAAGTAGCAAGTTATTTTAATTTTTATTAATATCAAGATTTTACAATTAGGCCTTTATTCCACCCATCCCCTTAATTATATACACGATTATATATTATATTATATAAATAAAAATTGTCAATATATGTAATTTATTTTTTTAAATATATCTGTGTAAAAATCTTTATCGTAAATTTGGAAAACGGATGAATAAACGGATAATTTTTCTTAAAAAAAAAAAAAAATAAGAAATTTTTTTAAAAATCAAATTATTAAGAAATCTTCACAAATGCTTCGAAAAGCGACGATTTCTCTGTGGATTTGTAATGTGTTTTCCACGTGAAAAACTTCATAGGTTTTGGCTCCGTCAAGCGCGAGTGCGCCTGCCACGTGTCGCTCGTAACCTTTTTGTCATTAGATAAAACGTGCACGTTCGGTGCATAATCCAATTAGTTGCACAAGGCACAAAAAAATAATGTGCTACCTCATACGCCGAATATACCGTGTGGTAATTACGATTTTCGCCTATGTCAAAAAAGCGTTACAATCGTTCACATTGCTCTCTTTTGTGAGCAATTTACATAAAATATATTTTATGTCATACACAATATATTATCAATAAAATATATCGTTTTTATATAATATGACATTAAATATAACGTAAGAATTGCTGCTTTGTTTACATTGTGACTAACTCTTTTACTTTTCATCTAAACTATATACATATATATAATTTCTCTCTCTCTCTCTCTCTCTCTCTCTCTCTCTCTCTCTCTCTCTCTAATTCTAATTTTTTTAAAAAGCAGATTAAATTATTATTTGCATTCCATTGAATCATAAACAGTTATTATTGCTATAATTGTATTTTAAATGTAAAAAATTAATAAGTATTAAATTTTATTTGCGTTATGTAAAATTTCTTATTAACTTGCTATTGAAGAATGAAAGAAATCGCAACATGCTTATCGAGAATTGGTGCCAAATTGTATGATTACTTTCGCACGATAACTACATGTATTTAATCGCATATAAATCATATACACTGGCTGACAGAAATGCCTTTACATATTCAAGATGGATGCGTTTTGACAGTTCGACAAGTGTTGAACACACTAATTGATAATTATGAATAATTTTATTTATTCAAATTTCGCAGAATCTTTCTCGGCAATTTTAATTGTTTAAGGACACATTTAACATAAATCATTTTATTCATTTTTTTTTTTTTGGAAAAAATTTCTTTTCTGTGCATTTTATGTCTTCACCTAAAATAATCAAGTGCATTCTTATAAGTATAATGATAATCAGACTTCAAAGTTATAAATTTTTTTATAAACGGTAATTAAGTTTTTATAACAATTTTAATGAGATTAACCCTTTGCGGTCCGCCGAAAGCACAGTACCGTGATATGAATTTCAACGTCCATCGACAACGTACCATAAGAACGTAGTATTATATAAGAACATTAATCTTATCGACAAATACATATCATTATTACATGCAATTATTAATAAATATTATAAAAAAATAAAAAAGTATTGGATTGAAACCGCTATGAACTTCAAAATTCAAGTAGCTGTAATTTCGTTAAAAATAAACAAAATTAAAAAAAAGAGTTTTAAAGCTTAAAAATCTCTATCTCGAAAGATCACTATGTCTTTCGAGTTTTTATGAGTTTGATAATTTTTACACATAAAAAACTACGAGTTGGACAAAATGGGAAATTTTTTTCTCACTTTATAGGTCTATCACGTATCCAAAAAGTTTGTCAAAATTTTTTAACGTCAAAGCTTAAAATTATTCTTTAAAAATATTCCTAAGATTTTTTGTTACTAAGTTATCGAAGATTAAATAAAAGAAGTATTTTGACTATAATTACTCATAATTCCATTAACAGTTAGAATTATTAGAATATTTTACACAATTTACGAATTATATTATGAATTAAAGTGACATAAGAAGATAAAAAAATTAAGAATCAATATTGACTGTATCAATATCAATAAATGGCTAATATCAATGTATGCTTATCATGCAAATATATTCGTGATAAACAACATGCATATTAATCTGTAAATACATATACATTTTAAGTTGATATAAGTAAAAAATTGCTAATTCTCCGAACTCTAGCATAAATCAATGGCAAATTTTTATTTATTATTCTAATAAATACATATAATTTGTTATACTTATAATTTTTTATTATACTATCATGGTATAATATAATGGAAAATGATATATCGTAATGTACAATTTTATCAAAAGAACTAAGAAAGAACAATAGGAGTCAAGCAGAAGACGTTGCGCAAATAATACGACTATATATATATATAAAGCGTAAAACTTCTTTATTTTACTAAACGCGCTTACATGTTTCAGCTCATTTTTGAACCTTCTTCAGAGACAACATGAACTCACATATATAAAATATAATAAATATTAACTTGTCATGATGAGCTCCCCCGTATCGGGAATATAAATTATATATGATGAACGGATCGCGATCTCGAACCACTCATTTCCGGTTTTGAATAACTTAGCTTCTTGTCCCTTACATCGGAGATAGATAGGAGATAGATAGGAGGTTGTTGCAACTAGCGAAAGACACTAGGACCTTTTTAAGGGATATGAATGATAGGGTTGTCTTTACTCGTGCGGATAAGGGTAGCGTGACGGTAGCATTAGATAGACAGGTGTATATTTCCAAGGTAAATGAAATGCTTCAGGACGAGAATACGTATGAGGTTGTTAGAAGGGATCCGACGAGGAGGATAGTAACGAACTTACGTGCCTTATTAGTTGGAAAGAAAAAAAGTATATATCGGAATCCACATATAGAGGTTTGTTATGCAATGATGGAATACTTCTGAGGGCCTCTTCCGAAGATACATAAGCAGGATTGTTCCTTTCGTATAATAGTTTCTTCGATAAATAGTCCCTTGTATTCGTTGGCAGTGTTTCTTCATAATATTATCATTAAAACAATTCCTAAGGTGGATAGTCATATCGAAAATAGTTTTAAACTTGTTAAGGAACTTGATGGTAGGCGGCTTAGTAATGAATTCCAGTTAATGTCATTGGATGTCGTTAGCCTCTTCACTAACGTTCCCATCGACTATGCTATGGACTGTATCAAAGACCATTGGAGCTTTATCTCTAGAGATTACTGTTTATCGGAAGAGGAATTCATTAAAGCGGTTCATTTTGTTTTGGATTTTACTTTCTTTGTTTTTGATAGTGTTACTTATAAGCAGAATTATGGTACGCCTATGGGCTCCCCGTTGTCTCCCGTCATCGCGAATTTAATTATGCGAAGGTTGGAGAATAGAGCTTTGTCTTCGATTAGATTCCCGTTGCCCTTTTATTATAGATATGATAACATAATCATGGCGGCTCCTGATTATTCGGTTAGTTCCATTCTTGAGATTTTTAATTCTCAGCATCCACGGCTTCAGTTTACTATGGAAATGGGGGGTGATAGATTAAATTTTTTGGATGTTGTAGTGATTAGGGATAACGAGACGATAGAGTTTGATTGGTACCACAAGCCGACTTTTTCACGTAGATATTTGAACTTTTGGTCACAGCACCCGGTTTCGCAAAAAATAGGTACAGTCGCGGGATTAGTTGATAGAGGAGTTCTGCTTTCGAATCCTAAATTTCACTTTGGTAACTTTTGTTTCATAATTAAGGTATTGTTAGGGAATGATTATCCATTGAACTTTATATTTGAGAACATTAGTAATCGGTTGAAGAACGTTATTATGGCTAGTAATAGGAAGAATGTAGTTAAGGAGAATAGCGTTGTAGTGCAACCTTCGTGGTTCACGGTTCCTTTCGTTCGTGGCATTACTGAGAAGTTTAATAGATTAAAGAGCGATCATATAAGGGTGTCATTTTATAGCATTAACAAATTGCGAGAATTCATTAGGGTACAGAAGGATCCCGTACCGCGTAGTAATAAGTCGAATGTAGTTTACAAGATTTCGTGTAAGGACTGTGACGCGAGTTACGTTGGACAGACGTTAAACAGCTAAAAACAAGAGTCACGGAACACAAGAGCCATATCCGATGGAACACGTCTACCCGCAACGTTATAACGGAGCATCGGTTGCAAGAGGGCCATGAGTTTGATTGGGACAACGTTACAATACTGGACGAGGAACCTCACTACAGGAAGAGACTGACTTCGGAAATGATATTCATCAGGAGACAGATGCACGGACTTAACATGCGCACGGATATGGAGGGGCTTCCCAAGACCTACTTCCCGATCATCGACAAGCTATAAAAGGTCGAATTGTTGTCACGTCTAATCAGTCAGTGTCGCTCGTACACAGGAAGAAGTTTTTCTAGCGTTGATTTTAAATTATTTTCAAAATTCTTTTTCTTGAATTTGATTAACTTTTTAACGTTAGTTTTCTAATTGTTTTTTCAATAAAGACCAACTAAATTTAAAAGTGACTCACTGTATCTGATACTGACTGGCCAACATATCAGAAACCGGTTTTTGAATTACTAATAGTATTGTTTGCGATATGGTGCCTTGTGACCATGGTGAGCTTCCTAACTTTCGGGATAATCAATTATAATTTAAAATTTTCTAATACATTAGTGTTTTTCATTTTCTCTATTTCGAGATTTCCGAAATTTCTTTTCTTTTTTTTTTTTTATTTCATTCTTATCTGGATTTAATTCTGGCATTTATGTTCTCGATACAGGGGAGCTCACCATGACAAGTTAATATTTGTTATATTTTATATATGTGAGTTCATGTTGTCTCTGAAGAAGGCTAAAAAATGAGCCGAAACATGTAAGCGCGTTTAGTAAAATAAAGAAGTTTTACGCTTTATAGTCGTATTATTTGCGCAACGTCTTCCGCGTTTGACTCCTATTGCCCATGTTCTTTCTTAGTTCTTTTGATTTATAAGAAGTCTTAGTTAATTCGATTTGTTGTACAATTTTATGTTATAGTTTTTTAAAAAATCTATTATATCAAGAATCAACAATAAATGCATTTAAATTTTGCGTAACGTTGATGACGAATCTACTAAAAATTCTTAGAAACAATTTAACAAAATATATGATCTTTGAACTCGAAATTGACGATTTTCTTATTCATCTCAGATAAATCTTACTCGTATCTTATCAAGTCATAACAAATATTTAGCGTCACTGAGCAAATAAAATTCATCAATAATTCTGCGAAATTCAAATAAATCATATTATGTTATACGCGAATATTTATTTTTGTATTAAATTTAAAAGTTAAGTCAATTACTAAATTACCAAGACAATTATACGTTTGAATAATTCAAATTTGTTGAATATACATATAAATATGTGTAATCTTCTTTTTTCATTTTTATATGAAGATAAAACTTATCAAATTGCTCGCAGCAAATAAGTTATATATTCGATCAAGTTTCAGTTATTGCGTTTTAAATACAACAATAATTGACGCGCAGTTTATATAACTCAACAAAGTATAATATTACAATAAAGCCAGGCAACTAAGAGTTATACATGGTTGTTATTTGTGTATATTAACGATCCAAATTTATTCTTACTATATAGAGAAAAAAATAAAGTTAATTTGACAAACATACGAGTAGATCTATTAAGTCAAATATATGATCTGTTTTAAAAACATACTACTAATTATTAACTTGATTAAGAATCGATATAGCCATGATGAAAAAATTCAGTGTTAGTTTCTTGATTAAGCGTATTCGTTTGTAATTTTATATGTACCATTTCAAACACTAGTCTTTTCCCTAAATATCTCTCTCTGACGAAACGTCGATTGGAATGTATATATGGAATGTAAGAATAAATTTGAATTGTCAACATTTGATCTTGTTTTCTTTACGATGCGTCTTCGAATTCGTGGTAGCCTTGATCTTTCGTGCGTCCACGAGGGACTATTGTTATCATATATAACAAGACGAACGAGACGAGCAAATTACGGAGATTAAGTGTCCTTTGTCACACTTTCGCGATGCGGGATGTCTCATCGCGGCGGAGAGAAAAACGAGTAGACAAGTAAGGAATTGCAACGTGTATCGTGATTCATTCCTAACGTATTTCAACGTGTAGCTATGTCAAGAAATGGTAAAATACGTTAACTGATACATCATTGAAAATGTTCTTCTAAAAATTTGATCATGGTATATTTATGTGATCAACTGTGGCTTCGAAATTACCAAAGTATAAAAATATCACGATTTTATTAATTTTTTATCTACGAATATTATTACAATATTATTACAAGCTTCTAATAATTATTATATTTTAACAATCACAAGTATGCATTTTATATTTCACACATAATATATTATATTATTTTATTATATTTATTACTTTAATTTGTAATAGTATTTTTTTACATGACACGCTTATTCGGAGAGATTACTCTCTCTCTCTCTCTCTCTCTCTCTCTCTCTCTCTCTCTCTCTCTCTTTGCTTAGTTGATGTTTAAATAATTATAATTTCAGTACGCGCGCGCGCGCGTTATAACTTTCCACTTCGCAGATTTGTGTCGACGTACAACCGTTAAATCATTGCATGATCCAGCATCAGCTTTGTGATCAAGAAGATGGACCGGACATTGTTTTAACTTCCACAAGGTCCGGTTAGCCCAGTGTCGTACGTGCACATTTATACCCCTAGAACGATCCCTAAACTCAAATTAGCCTTGAATTCTTCTTAATCCGAGTCTAACTAACTGTGTGTGTCACGCTCGCTGCATATGTGCGAGCAAGAGAAGAACGGGCGATGAGTGGCACACATCTGTACGACACAAACGTTGCGGGGGAGAACACAACACCCACTAGTGTGACATACATGGCTGCGCCGTAATCGTTTAAAAGGTTAAAGCCCCGTTTGATACTTCAGGATATATATTATATTTTTTCTCTTTCTTCTTCTTTTTTTCATTTTTCTCCTGCAAAAATCTGTGCAGAGTTTTGTCCGTAATATATATGTGATTGAGACGGCACAAGGGTAGAAAAGAGCATAAAAAAATTCAGTCATCACCGCCGAAAGTAACATTGACCTAAAATAAATTAATTTAACTATCACTTGTTTATAAAATAAACTTGACAAACTAAAATTTTTTATCAAACTAAAATCGATCATTGAAATTGAATAAGCCTAATTTCAAATAATTCTACAATTCTACACATATAGAAAGAAAATTTAATCTACATTTAATGCAAAAAAAGTTCATTTAAGGTTCATTTTTTTTTATTTTTTACGCTTTTTTGCAATTTTTCACTGGTCATGATGTCATTTTGTCAAGAAAAATGTATTTTAGTTTTACGAGTAAAGATAAAATACAATAAATTTCAATAAATACGTAAGGGAAATGTCCAACTTTGATTACAACTCGTTCGAAACAGATACTATACTTTTATTATGTATGGTACTTCAAATGCTCTTATATACTACATATAAGAGAAATTCTGTCCATTAAATAACATTCGTACGTTTGTATTGTCGCATGTATACGGTGCTTAGAACGAGATCGTGCAACTCATTGCTATAATTACGCGACAGATGCACAGGGGTATTTAAAGCTACAAGCTCGTAAAAATTCTAATTAAACACCCGCCTGTAATGTATTGCATTACACAAAGCGGCACACCCGTAAAAATTCTAGTCAAACATTCGTCCGTAATATTGCATTACACAGTTCGTGGTTTCCCTGTCAGGCTTCATTACACGCGTGGTTTCACCCTCGGCGAATGCGCTTCCATGCAAAAGACTGCACTCGTACCGCATAAGCGACAGAAAGGAAAACGAAGAGAAAAAAAAGACAAGTACCTCGGTTGGAATCCGATTCTCACGTTTCTATTCTACGTCTGTTATTCATCTGATCGTATCGAATAACGATTGATTAGAAATGACTGAAAGTTAATCTCAACAGATGCAAAAGCTTTAATTCTCTTCTTATTAATGCGATATATAAAATTATATTAATTGAATATATTTAACAAAAAATATAAGTAATATGAGATAAATAGATCTAATTTTCCATTTTTTTACAAAAGCATTATGAATATCAATGTATATGCAGTCGAAAAAATAAATTTTTTGATAAAGTTGAACAACATGAAGCGATAATAACGTTGTATATTAGTACTTATATCTTATTTAACTTTTCTATTTCAACTTCTTCTCTTGGTTCATAGGTTTATACGCGCGCGTAAGTATATTATATCTTTTGCTGTTTTTTTCAATCAAGAAGAAAGTTATTTCACAATTTCACAACGAGATAGTTGCCAGCGAGAACGCTCGCGATTAAATTAATTATAATAGCGTGCTAGTTTCCGCGAAGTTTCGCACTTTTAGCTGTTCAGGAAGAATGCGCGGCATGTACTTCCGACTATTCACGGTTTACTTGCTAATGCAATAACGCCAGTCGCGTCAGTTAACAAGCTAACACTTCCTCTCGTCAGGCGTAAAGACATGCACATTCGCCACGAATATTTATGGGGCTAATAAAAGCCATGCTGCACTCAATTAGCGAAATGGGCTTTAAATACTAGATTCGGTAAATTGGTTATCATAGACGTTACCGGAGTAGATAATGTGACTTGCATCGAGGAAGTGACCGCAAAATTTTAATTTGATAATTCAATTCTTTATCGTGAGAAAGGATATACCTGATAAAAAGGCAACAATAGCGAATCTTTTCTGAAAGAAAAACTCTGTCAGCTATAGATTTATAACAAAGCTATAAAGTGTATCAAAATCTAAAAGTTATCAAACATGTATATGCGGATAATCCTCGAACTCACTTTATGGAATTTTAATACAAAAAAATATAAGACTAAACGAAAACTAAAATCAAAAGAACTAAGAAAGAACATGGGCAGTAGGAGTCAATCAATATGAGTCAGATTTATCTGGGATGAATAAGAAAATCGTCAATTTCGAGTTCAAAGATCATATATTTTGTTAAATTGTTTCTAAGAATTTTTAGTGGATTCGTCATCAACGTCACGCAAAATTTAAATGCATTTATTGTTGATTCTTGATAGATTTTTTAAAAAACTATAACATTATAAAATTTTACAACAAATCGAATTAACTAAGACTTCTTATAAATCAAAAGAACTAAGAAAGAACATGGGCAATAGGAGTCAAACGCGGAAGACGTTGCGCAAATAATACGACTATAAAGCGTAAAACTTCTTTATTTTACTAAACGCGCTTACATGTTTCGGCTCATTTTTTAGCCTTCTTCAGAGACAACATGAACTCATATATATAAAATATAACAAATATTAACTTGTCATGGTGAGCTCCCCCGTATCGAGAACATAAATGCCAGAATAAAACCCAGATAAGAATGAAATAAAAAAAAGAAAAGAAATTTTGGAAATCTCGAAATAGAGAAAATGAAAAATATTAATGTATTAGAAAATTTTAAAATTATAATTGATTATCCCGAAAGTTAGGAAGCTCACCATGGTCACAAGGCACCATATCGCACAAACAATACTATTAGTAATTCAAAAACCGGTTTCTAATATGTTGGCCAGTTAGTATCAGACACTGTGAGTCACTTTTAAATTTAGTTGGTCTCTTTATTGAGATAGCAATTAGAAAACTAACGTTAAATTATTTGCGCAACGTCTTCCGCGCTTGACTCCTATTGCCCATGTTCTTTCTTAGTTCTTTTGATTTATAAGGAGTCTTGGTTAGTTTGATTTGTTATACGAAAACTAAAATATTACATAGATCGACATACTGATATTTTTCGTTATATCAAAGTTGTGAAATCAATATTGTATTTACAGAATTTTATTATAATGCAATCAGATAATTTTTATTCTTCCTCAAAGAGTCTAAAATAGCACAACAAAATTTGAGAAAAATTATTAAAGTTAAAATCAGAAAACAAGAAAAAAAAAACGCGCCAACTTTATATTTTCGTTAACAGAAATTACATTATGACTTTTTATTAATTCAATCAGAATCGATTTGAATTGTAATATTTTCCTAACCATCTTCTATCATTTCGGACTCCTGTCTTTTACATTCTTTTTGAAATATATCAAAAACTCATACGTTTCAAGGAAAAATTAGAGAATTTATTGATTGCATTGAACTTTTGAAAATGGAATAGTAATTAGATTGTAGAAATTAAATTCAAAAGCGGTACGTAAGAATCCCCAAAACTTACTTGATAACGCCAAAGCCAAATCTAGGTATATCCAACGTAATCTTTTGCAGACACTCATGATTTTTTTGGATACAGTAGGGGATGCTGTTACGTTGTTGGTGTTCTCCACTGTTTCCTCCGCCAACGTTATGGTACTGCACCTCGTCAATTGCTCTGTGGAACTCTGAAGAAAAAGAAAAAAATTTGTAAAAGATTGGAATGAGTGAAACCATGGGCGTACAAAATATCTGGACGGAGGTCCAAGATAGAGAACTCTTTTATCAAGGTACCAAGAGAATGAAATCTAAGGGAAAAAATCCATCGCGACTATCTTGGCTGATTAGTCTAAGGCACGTAACACCGTGTTTGTGAACAGTTAGTATTAGTATTAGTGCGCCTTTTCGTCTCTCTACCCATCGTCGCCTTTCGATTGATCACTATTCTTCTTTTTCCTTGAGCTTTAACCCCGCAACGTTATTATGCCCCGTCCAAGTATTTCGTACGTCCATAAGTCAAACACATACCATTTAAGATGAGTACAAAAATATCAAATGCAAAACGCAACGATATTAGTTAGTAACGTCTATTAAGCTGGCACAGCCACTTCAGCACAATCAAACGCGACCCATACCACATTTTTTTGCTATTTTTTTGCTAATTTTTTGCTCTATTCCCGATTTTTTTGCTCCAGCCGATTCGCTAAAACCCATGGCTG
>NW_017257222.1:293404-337127 GCF_001594055.1 Mycetomoellerius zeteki
GTGAGCAAAAAAATCCGATTTGCTATATTCTTAGAGCAATTAAATCTAGAAACATTTTGACACCAAAATGAGCCGAGCAATTAATTGCTTTAAGGTACTTTACTCTTGTACGCGAGCCAGCACAGCCACACTCTTGGTCGAATTTTTCGACTTAAACGGTGAGCAAAAAAATCGAGAATAGAGTAAAAAATTAGCAAAAAAATAGCCCTTCAAGAATATGTACTTGATTTTTCATTTGCTGCTTTTTTTCTTTGTGGCTGTGCTAACTTTGATCTTAAGCTAGCACAGCCATGGGTTTTAGCGAATCGGCTGGAGCAAAAAAATCGGGAATAGAGCAAAAAATTAGCAAAAAAATAGCAAAAAAATGTGGTATAGGTCGCGTTTGATTGTGTTGAAGTGGCTGTGCCAGCTTAATAGACGTTAGTTAGTACCACACAATTCTGTCCCAAAATATGGTTCATGTTATATTTTATCATACTAGGTATCTGAAATTCGCGAATCAAAATACTATATAAAAACGTTCTAAAACAAAGTTATGTAAAGCATTTTTCATTTTTTGATTAACTACTTATGGTTAAATTTAAGCTGATAATAATGTAAAAATTGCGTTTTTCATTTAGTGATTAATTATAGTTAGAAAAACACAATTTTTACATTATCATCGGATTAATTATACCCACAATCAAAAAATGAAAAACTGAGTCTAATATTATTGACGAATGATTCATAAGCAAACGGCCATAATCTATAATTTAACCGTAATTTAACTGTAATCTATAATTGGCTAATTCTGAATCTTCATGTTTCAAAAATTACTGCTCGGAATGATAAATGACAAATATTCTTTTATAACTTATTTTTCGAGAAAGGACCCTGCACAAACCTTATGGAAATTGAATTTCGATCGAATTGCCTGAAAATTTGATATGTTGATCTTGTCCTGATAAAGTCTCCACGGGCACAATCCCCTGTAATGAACCGTTTGTTGACCTCTATGAGGCGTCATTTTTCAAAACGGGCTAATACTACTATATCTTATTTTCAATGAGTATAGTACATTTCTATGTCGTTATTTGCTCTTTCTATGTATATTTTTATAAAGTAAAAAAATTATAAGGATAATATTGATTTAATTGTTTCTCACAAAAAGCTATAAGGATATCGAAGTCGATAACTTGATTTTTGAGATTTAAGTCAACACTGTGTTGCTTCATATCTAAGGGGCGGAATTTTAGACACGATTATGGGGTGTGCACGAAGAACCGTCGCGCCCTTTGTTTATATCAAGATCTACAACATATCAAATTTTCAGGCAATTCGATCGAAATTCGATTTCCATAAGGTTTGTGCGGGGTTCTTTTCTAATGTAATATTAGACTCAAAATGAATTTCAGGATATCCTGTACTGACTGACAGTTTCGTAGTAACTTTTATAGCATAAAACTTAGTTTAGTAATTAATCATAGGTATAAAAATACAGTTTTTAGACTTTCATCAGGTTAAATAACGTTAAATCTAAATCACAAATTAACTAGAAAATGAAAAACCGGATCTTAAACCTGTGTCACACTACGCATTAAAGATTGAGGATTGCGAATTAAAAATTAGATTTAGTCAAGCAAAACGAAACGGCTTGAAATTAAAATTATCTGACTGGTTGAATTCTAATCTTTAATTCGCAATTCTCAACTTTAACGCGTAAAATATCACGGACTTTAGTGATCACGCACTTCAGAGATCCTCACAGATATTAGAGAAAAGATAGTGTGCGTAACGTTTATGTAATACCATATTGTATGTAATATTTGTTGCGCATTAGTTGATGCTTCTAATAAACAAACGCTCTTTTTACGAAACGATCTTTTTACAAAAGATCTGTTTCGGAAATGATTTTTATTAAGAAGCAAACAGACGGGATTAATAAGCAGAGCGATACAGGAAAATTACCGAATGCTTATTTACCGGTAATGAATATTCCAGTCCCAACTTAGAATCATGTCTACCCTTTCCTAATTTCTCCTTGTCTGTCTCGGGTATATAAGTGAGAGCTTATGAAGAATATCAGCAGTCAACTTAATCGAATTAATTTAAAAAAATCCATTCTCAGTTTACAATTTGGCCATCTCGGTTAAGGGATCCTGGACGCAGATACGAAGAATCTCATAGAATTTTAACAGAGAATTTAACGATAGACAGTAATTAGACTCATTATTGCAATAGAATCTGGAAACTTTGCGTCTCATATGAATTAAGGATCTATCAAACTTAATAAAATAACCGAAGATCAAAGAATTTGACGTGAAAGAAGTTGACGAGCGTTTTGCGGTTATTAATTTTATATAATATTTGGAATTTGACTTCGATTTAATCGAATTTATGTATGATTGTGTGACTTTATTTGTGTAAACAATTTTTCGGATTTTTTAGTTTATTTATTGTCATGTATACTGAAGAAACGTTTATTATTTATATTCGTTCAGAATAAAATAGAATTTCGCTACCAAGATCCTGCGTTGTGGTGTATATCCTTTACTTGAATAATTATAATTATATATAACCAGTTTTACTGTTATAATTTTCTTTTTTCGAGAATTTTCTTGCTTGGTATTTTTAATTTTGGGACCCAGTATAATAACATTGTGTACTATATAATAACATATAATATACTATATCTTGAAATATTCTATCTCAGCATATTACTTAGATGAGAAGTCAAATTGATCGGCCGACTTGATTATGATTTATTATATATACGTTGAATAAACTGTGTTACATTTATATGCGTGATGACTTCATCAAAGTCCAAAAGACAGGGTGAGTTTTTTAATAATGCGCGCGTCGACAGATTAAGTAACGTGATACACGAGTGTTGCTACATACCAATTCGTGATATACAGTCGCATCGGTTTTCCACCACAAGCCGCAGACACGCGAGATACAAGCGAGTTATTCTTTTTTTTAATAGCAGTGCGTATTTCGTAAAGCGATCTCCTGTCCACGGATCGCTTGTTTCAAAAACACAACTTAATCGAATTACGCTTTGTCGAAAAACATAAAGCAGCTTATTTCGTTAAGACCAAGCCACACGGAAGAATGTAAGCATCAGTAAGACGTAAGCAATAGGAAGGATAAAGCTAAGTTTGCTTTATAAGAAGCCTTAAGTCATAAAGTCTATTAGCGATAAAAATATTTTTTTCTAATAGCGATTAACAGTTTAATATGTTATGATAAATTAATTATCATTGCTCTTATCATAACACTGTAGTGACCTGGTTAAAGATCACAATATATAGAAAAACACAAGCATTATTACATAATTATTACATAATTGTGTGAAGATTTATAATATAGCCATAAGTCGAAAATTAAGTGATAATAATTTCTGTCTTTAAAACTGTTTTTGCGCAGTCTTTAGGCTTTAAGCCTTAAGGCCGTTAGACTTAAGCGAATTGAGCAAAACTCAATTCTTACGGCTTAAAAACATAAGTTCTGTGGCCGATATATCGTCACTTACAACTTAGAGCTTACGGCTTACGCAAGGTTGTGACCTCTTAAAGCAAGGTTGTGAACTTAGGACACACAAAAAATTTAAGGCAGTAAGACGTAAGCAGTAAGGAAATCAACATGTTGGATTGGCTACTGCTTACATTATAGCCTTATGGACTCTACTGTGATTGGTCAATTCGCTTCCTGTTTACGTTTTACTGCTTAAGTTTTTTTGTGTGCCATCAGGCTGTTAGCCTAAAGCGAGGCTGGATGGGTAACTTTTTATTCAAACTATTATAAATCTTCACACAATTATGTAATAATTATGTAATAATGCTTGTGTTTTTCTATATATTGTGATCTTTAACCAGGTCACTACAGTGTTATGATAAGAGCAATGATAATTAATTTATCATAACATATTAAACTGTTAATCGCTATTAGAAAAATATTTGTATCGCTAATAGATTAACAGGTCATAGACGTCGAGAATTTTATTACTCTGCTTGAATAACCAACAGGAATGAACCTCTTAACAGCTTCTAACTGCCCTTGGCATACTTGTCGCCCCCAAACATTAAGCTTTATATCTAATGCGATATCACGAAACAATAAACTTATCATGTTATCTGCATTAACGAATATCGATTCTACGATTATTTCAGCATGAAAAAACTGTAGACTCTTCGGGAATATAAATCTAAAATTTTAGCAATATTTTAAATATAGTACAATTTTTATATTAAATAGTAAACAGTATAAAAAATTAAATAATATACTTTATCTATACATAATTTTAATAATATAATAAATATACTGTTGATTATACTACACAATTCGAAAGAGTTATTTATTCTCTTAAAATAAGAGAAATAAAATTTATACCATTGTCACAATCGTTTATTTATACAAAATGATGAGATTATATTCTTAATAATAAATAGATATACCACACCACTCTTAAATACAAATCAGATTTATCAAAATACTTGTTAGCGCGAGAATAAAACTTATAGATGCATGTAGGTTGGATGTTTAATTATACTTTTTAAATTTCGATAGACAATAAAACGTTCATATAGGTAGATACTTTTTAGTGGGATGCGCGTGGAAAAGGTGAAAAACAATCGTTATATGCGTACGAATGAATCATTATCGTTCTCAAAGAATAGAATTAATCTTGGATTTTCTACCACCAACATCGCAAAGAAATTATTTCGACCACCTGTTGGATCCGCAGCTTTCTTTTACAGCCTATCTCGTTCGTGCAACTAATAAATCATTCCAACTCTAGATCATTTTTTGTTCTATTCCTTGACGTAAAACAGCGTCCGTGGGTCGCGATGCGTTCTCTTCCAGTGGAAAGAAAGAAATAATACGTAGGTTGTGGCTATACAATGCTTTAACTAGTAGTGGTAATAATTGCAATAGCGAGTGGGACTAAGCCAGTCTCTAAATCGGAATCTAAAGAAGTTCCTTTATGATTCCTCGCTTCTTGAGGTTGAGTCAGTCTCAGCCCAGAATAATGCACTATGCTTATGAGACTTATCCTCTATTAAATCCTTCGGCTTAAGAAACATGCAGCTCCAGGATCTGTAGCTTTAGTAGACTAGCACAGTGGCATATAAAATAGGCTGTTTTCGTTTTCTATTCTGCGTAATCGGTAATTCTTTTGTTCAGCACAACTGAGTTCGCATAAGTGAGTTCTGAGAGTCCCATAAGAAGACCAATTTAAGTTCTCAATTGTTTCTGTTTATCGTAAAAAATTTTGTTTTATTTGACAAGGATTGATTGTTCAACAGTTGGATTGTCTGTAGGTCTCCAAGGAAGTTGGGTACTTCTAGTCTAAATAGTTCTTGCTGATTTTTTTATCCAAAGTAAAGGGCACACCAACAGTCTGTTCAGCCGGGTTTATCTGAGTCCGCAATTTTGCCAGTCTACCTGCCACTTCATTGCCGGGTGTAATTCTTTGATTAATTTTACTCGGAAATTGTATACCCTCTCTTGATATACAAGACGTCTCATAAAATGAAATCTCAAAAACTGTTTTCAGTGAAAAAATCAGAGAGTGATATCTTTCTTGAATTTTAAACCTCAACTATAATATAATGTTTATAAAGTTTCTGCATTAAATTAAGATCAATTTGAAGTTCATCTGAAAATTCATATTTTTGTTATATACGGTATAGTATGACTTTCAACTATTCAATTTCTCGAATTTTAATCGAAATTTTAATTGTACGGAAAAGAGACTGTTTTTAATTCAAAGATTACTTCTTAGTTTTGTTCCTTCAATAAGATACGATGCGCACAGTAAAAATGTATAACATTAACTGACTTTTGTGCATCGCACTCGGAATTTTACTGTAAATTCCTCGCAATACATTCGCTACAATTTATCGTAACACGAATTCGAAATTTTGTTATAAATCTAAGATGTAATCTTTCGTCTATTGTAAATAGAGATAATAATAATCGCGCGTGTTCCGAGCGGAAAATCCGATTAATCGGACGTCGTTGTCGTTGCATCGATTAATGACACTTGTGCTCTAAAACGCGATAATATATCCGCGTTTCGAGGAGGGGAACTAGGTGTGCGTCCAACTCGGTCATCCACTATGAGATAATTAGGAGGAAAACGACCGCAGGGCCTCGTCGGACAACACCGAGGGGTTTCACGTATAATGCGAGGGAGCAACGTTGTGTACTCGTTCCTGCGACTTTCTGCGCATCATTTTTCATTACACGCATCAATTCGAGAGGCTCGCGCGTGTCGTTATTCTTTTTTCCCATGATAAATTTTAATCTTTTTACGTCCGTCGCGTATTTCCACAATTCCAATCTCGCGGGCGCTATTTGTGTCCATGTATTGTTAATCGTTACGCGCGCGTTTGTTCACCGACGACAAGATATGATCTGTATCACTAAAAAAAAATAACATATAGTTATAATGCAAATGTAATGCTCGCGATGTTGAGATTCAAATTTCTTCAAAGGTTTCTCTTCTGAATTTTCCTTTCATTTGATTTTTAATAAGTATTTTATATTACAAATTAATAATAAGATTGTTGTAAACAGCAATCTACAATTATTTATCAGTCATAAAAAATTAATGATTTTTATCTATCATTAAAAATTGGTTAGTAAAACTAAATAAATAAATAAATAATGAGCTTGATATACGAGCTCCTATCAAAAATATTAACGTGGCAAATAAGATTTGACTTAAATTTATGAAAAGTAAACACAGATTAAACTTCAATTAACATGAATTATTAAAACCGAGATGACAATTATAATTGAATGTGAGGTATTTATAAAGTTGTAATCTCTCTCTCTCTCTCTCTCTCTCTCTCTCTCTCTCTCTCTCTCTCTCGTGATTATGATTAACAATTAATGATTACTTTTCAATCAATCAGAGTAAAGCCCTTGGCACATACAAAAACGTAAGGCAGTAAGACGTAATCAGTAAGCGAATTGGTCAATCACGGTAGAGTCCGTAAGGCCAATAGCGAATCCAACGTTACGATTTCCTTACTGTTTACGTCTTATGGTCTTACGTTTTTGTATGTGCCATAGGTTTAAAGCAATCGAGAACTGCTTTGCTCTGACTGGTTGAAAAGTAATCGCCAATAGCAATTACTAGTATGATTACGACTTATAAGACTGGTATTCATAGTCGCGATTCTTATATCTATTTAAGACTCTTAAGTACAATCTCAAGATGTCATGAACCAATCAGAGAACCGTACTAGCAACTTAAGACATTACTTAAGATGGTCTTGAAATAAGAACGGACTATATGAATGCCGACTCAAGAAACATTTTATGAATTCTTTCGTGTTCACTGACGGCAGTAAAAGATTCAACAGATAGTTAAATCTGTCTTGAAAGCGATATTGCTGCACAATAGCGCGATCAATGCCGGCAAATCAGCAGACGACAGTGCTCACAATCTGAATCAAAAATTGACAAATTGCCAAAGTTTTCATTAGCTTTTTAATGCGTCGTTTGTATATTTATAAACTGTATATTGTTCGCGTAATAATTACTACTGTCGGAGAATATTAAAAGAGTATCTCTACTAAACGTTATCAAAATACCATAGATCGATCGTGTGCTTTCTATCTGTTAAATCAAATTATCTACCACTTAAGGTAAAATCACACAGGTGTTATCGATATCATTACTCGTTGTACCAAATAGTGTGTCTACATTCTAATAGTCGTTGCTAGGAAAAATGGATATTTGTGTTCGGTCGCACTCGTAATTTTTCGATGTGGCAAATAATCATTACGGTTAACTATCTTTTCCAAACCATAATTTTGAGATATATGCGATATACTTTTTTGTTATAGAGAATATCCGTTTTCATGTGCCGTTAGATAAAACTCTTTTACGGTCGATTTGTCGGTTCAATGTTTTGTTGCCAGTGAAATATCGGCAAACTGCCTTTGCCTGCCGACAATGGGAAATAAAAAAAAAGGAGATATATGACAATCGCACCAGACAGGTACTTTAATTATAGTTGGCAAACATAATTAAAATTCGAGTAGTATTATGTTAATTAGTTACATATGAAGCTGAATTATGTATATAAAATACTACACAGACGAACGTACTGTGAGATAAATAATACTAATAAATTTGCATACTTATGATTGTATGTATATTCATCTCTTACATTTTGTATCGCTTTTTCTTCTAATTTTTAATATGCAATAAATGCATAAATTCTATCAAAAAAGTTTACAAAAAATGTGAAAAAATTATGATACAAATATGCAAGTAATTCATTATTTTTCTAGTCTTAATTTTCTTTATTGAATATATATTATAGATATATTTTAGAATCTATCGAATACAGAAATATTTTTTAGAATATTTACAACAATAAATTGGTAAGAATATACATATAAATATTTTGCATTACTCCAAATCTGGTTAAATTCAAAACCTGCCTTTTATTAAAGCATTGAAACAGATAGACCATACAAGAAAGGGAAAGGAAAGAGAAATATCGTAAATAGAATTCAAACACACAGCCAAGTTTAGAGTGAAATGTTACAGTCACAGGGCGCACTAATAAGGGACGAATACCGTCGGAAGTATAAAAGATGGAAAAAAATTGTTTAAACAAAAGTTGTACGGTTTCAAGAGTGTTTCAATGTTGTGAAGAAAAAAAAATTAAAAAAATTTTTTGTTAACAATTGTATTCGGTTCGAAATAGAAATATCGTTTTTTTTTCAAAGGAGTGTTTCATCCCTTAAACATGAGTTAGCACACGTATAAAAAATATGTGTCTCTTAGACTTTTGTATTTAACAACATATTTCACGCAGAATCAAATCGGTGCCGGATAGTTGGGTGACGTCTCTTTTAAGTACATGAAAAACTATCGTCGACAATCTTCAACGCAAAAAATACCTGCAAAATCTGCGCTCAATCACGAGATTTAGAATTTATCATCGTGATGCATTGCTGTTGCTCAACCGACGAACTCGTGCGTCAGAGAACTTGATTGTCACTTCTCACGTGGCTGTTCCATAAACGTGGAATTTGCGCAAATGATAATAGCGAAGTCGAATGAAGTCGATCAGGCTTATTGCCCGAAATCGTGGCCTCGCAATAAAAAAAAAAAAAAGAACGCGGCGCGGTCTCGCACCGAAGAAAACGTGCGCACGTCGCACACGTGCGTTCGCGAAATCGATCGCGATTAGGATCGGCAGTCGCGATCTTAGCAAGAGGATCTCCCGGAAGGTCTAACAAGACCAACGGTCGAACTGCAACTGCTCTCCCGCCAACGAGCCCGTACCTCGCATCTCCAATCAACTACTTCCTCGCAAGCTCAAATTAAATGTTCTCTCTACCCTGCTTCCCCACTACCATCAGCAACCACCACCATCGCCATCACCACCAACGTCGTCGTCGTGGTTGTCGTTGTCGCCGTCGAACGGACACCGCGTGTTCCTGCTGTTCACGGTTTACAGTTGCGACGCGCATTGTGCAAGACCCTCTCTCTATCGAGGGCCCTTCGCATCCTCCGACCCCCTCTTAGATCATCAGACCTTGGGGTGAACGAGGTCGATTCGGTCGGCTCCGAAAACGCGCCGCGTCGCATCGTGCAGATGCGCTCTCTGCCCTCATTCGACCTTTTCGGGTCTTTATATTGCTGATGAAAGGAAGAATTAATTCTTGCTTGTTTGATAAAATAGATCTATCAAGGTCGCGCAATATCATGATAATTCATTAACTCATGTCAGTGTAATACTTACATTTCAGATTTAATATTTAATAATAATAAGTATCATAATTACGTAAACCAAATCTACAATAATATTGTATAAAATATGATCGTGATTCTAATTTTTGTTATATTTTAACTTTTTTAAAATCTTTTTTATGTTATGAACAAAAACAACAAATATAATTGTTGTTTAGTAACATTGGACTTATAAAATAATTAATTATCATATTAAATAATTAATTCATGTTTATTCATTTTTCCAATTTAGTAAGAAAATGTAACAATAATTAGGTATAAAAATGATTAAAATTTTACAATAATTTGACTAATTGTAAGTAAAGTAGACATAAAGTGGGATCTGTGAAGTTAAAATGACATTGTGTTAACACAAAAAAAAAATAATGACAGTTCCAGTAGCCCTTTTTATAATTCCTCATAAAAATAAAAAAAAGTTCCGCAGTTTTTACAAAAGATCAAAATTAGTACGCTATATTTTCATTTTGTTTTTTTTTTTTTTTTTACTAAAAATACGGAACGTTTTTTATTTCCATTATCTGTGAAGTTAATACGACATGTTATTTTATCGAAAAATTTTAAAAAATACTTATCAAAATACACGCTACCTATACAAACATAAAGTCGATAGCCATATAAAAAAATTATGTATGTATATTCATAGATATAGATGTAATAATATTTTATGATTTTACATACAGCTATTTGACTATAGTCAACTCACAGAAAACGAAAGAGTTAAGAAATAGTTTTAAAATTCATGTATTCGATAAATAATTTTATATATCTATCATAAGACGAACTAATTTCCAATTAATTTGATTTTCGGTAAATTTAATTTAATAAAAAATTTGCAATTCAAACATAAAATTGTATAATTTTGATAAATTTACATATTTTATATCTATATTATTTTATATCTATTCGATAAATATTATATATCTATCATAAGACGAACTAATTTAGTAATTTCGAATTAATTTGATTTTTGATAAATCTTATTTAATAAAAAATTTGCAATTCAAACATAAAGCTGTATAATTTTGACAAATATACATATTTAATCGAAATATACTTTGCACGCGTAAAGAATGTGATTTTGAACAAATATATATTTACTAAAATATATATATACACAATTCTTTCATTATTCTTTCAAACTATGAATATGTTCAATTGTGAATGCTTCTATGTATATATTATATTTTTGTAAAAAAATCCATAAATTACGCATTTGTTAAAATCCATCCAAAAATAAACAATAAGATTAACCTCTGGAGGACCGGAGTGGCGCCACCTTTTTCTTCACTCAACCCCATGATATTGACAAAAAAGTTCTAGCTCTTAAAATAAAAAAGTCGATCAAAAACATGCCGGTCCTCAGAAGGTTAAAGAATTTTAGAAAATTTAGAAATTTTAATTTTATGTGAAGATTTTTGTGGTCGGAATTTATAATTGGTCTTATACACTATGTCCCCCAAGAAACTATGTTTCTTGGCATAGTGTATATCAACTAAGGAATTATATATTCTGCGCGCTCTCAAAAAATAGGTAATTTTCAACTTCATCAAAATGATTACAATGAAATGATTCAAAAAGCATATTAAAGCTTGAAATCTTTATTTTACTAATTTAGATCGGTACTTTATATAACAATTTAACTGATTTTTTACGGAATACGCGAATACAAATGGAAATTCGTCAATCTTAAAATTTTTTACAAATTTTACGAAGTTCGACGATGTGAACTAAAAATCACACACAAAAATAATTTACATTTTCCAATGTAAGTGAATCTTTATCTTTAATTTGCGTATTTATTGATCGTTGTACGATGTTTTTTATCGAATTATTCGACATTGAAACAAAAAGCGTTTCTGTTCACAGAAAAGTAACGCTCAATATTTTTTAAAACACAATTAGGAAGATTTCAATTTTCTCAAGTGCACATACCTCTATCATGTACGTCCGCCATATATGTATATAACACACAAAAACGCGTAAATTTAATCGTGCAACTCTCACACAAAGCACGACGGATATGCTGCGATAGAATAAAGCGAACGTTGTTTTGCCCAAAGTCATTGCTTTGAACATAAAGGACATAAATCGTTAAAATCATAACGTTTTTAATATTTCTCGTCGGGTTATATCAGCTTGAACGAAAACATATCAATCCTTAAATTTCTAGCGCCTCATTTAATCGAAGTTTGCAATACGAGAATTTCTTTGTATCAAAAAATGGTAGGTATATTTTAAAGAGAAAATGTAAACCTTCCTCGTTCTTTTTTAAGGATATTAAGCGCTACTTCGTTCATTTTTTGTGAACAGTCAAAGTAAAAAAGATTTTGCTTCAATGTTGAATAAATCGGTGAAAAAAAATCGCACAACGCTCATAACAAATATGTAAATTAAAGATAAAGATTCAATCCTTTGAAATCTGTGAATTGCTTTTGTATGCAATTTTTAATTCATGCTTTGGAATTTTGTAAAGTTCATAAAAATTTTTAGATTTGACGGATGTCCATTTATGTTCTTGCAACTTATAAAAAAATCAGTCAAATTAATTGTTATTTATCTATCTATCTGAAAAGTACAAACTTCAAGCTTTAAAATGCTTTTTGAATCATTTGTGTTGCTCTCACCAAATTTGTTGTTATAATAAAAATTTGATTAGAATAACCAAATTTTGAGTCGTATATCAACAAAATAAATGGTTATATATATCAAAAGATTTCTGTCAGTGTAAACTAAGCATAAAAATGGTATATTAGCGTCTTATTTCTTAAAACAGTCTTGAAATAAAAACGGACTATAAATATCTAAGTTATCGCAAAAAGTTTTTCGTTGGTAATGACTTGCGTGTAACTTAAAAATTATCGAGACAATGAGATAAAAAAAGAAGGTTAAATTAAAAAACGTATACGTAAATAACATTCATCCTTAATTACAGATTAGATTATTAGATTATCAACCATTGTTTTCTGATTGATCATTAGTTCGAAAGATAATACGTGTGATTATTCTGATAATTATTAGTCTTCATGACTAATCATTAGTGTAACTAACTATTTACTTTCCAAGACCAGTGCCTTAATTAACCATTGGGTCGTCAGTAATTAGTGAATCAACCAAAGTGAAAGAAACATCTGCATAAATATTTTTAAGATACCGATTCAATCAGTGTAAAAATCGCGAAGGACGAAAGAAGAATAAAAAATTCGCATAATAAATAAAATTAACTTTTTTCGTAAAAAAAATTGAAATAAATCGATAGAACTTGCAAAATCGTGTGATGATAATTTGAATCTTAAAATCGAGTATTTTTAAAAATATCGCATTTCTTTTTATTTTCTCTATGGAAGATTAAAATGTATCAATTTCTTACAAAATATAACACATTGAACACTAATTAACAGCAACATACCGTCAATGTATTTCACACTCAATATATAAATGCAATATAATATATACACAGATAAAAAAATTTTCACTTTTCACAATTTCCACCCTAGGGAAAAAGTTACATGATCAATTCCCAGTAGGCTCCTGTAACTTTTAACGACAGTTCGGTCGTTATATTGTCATTACGCAGCTTTTTCGCTCTGTAAAATATCTGCGTGACGACATCCCTAGCCAGTAAAATTGTCGTTAAAAAATTATAGAATAGATCTACAAATCTCTTTTTCCGGCGCATTTTAATCTGTACATTTTCAGTCGGGAACCCTTCGCGCAATTGTAATCGCGCGAAGAGCGGGACGCGAATAGGAATTGCGGGAAATTCCAAATCATCTCGCGTCTGCGTCGAGCAGCGGCTGTTGTATATTCATGAGACGTATAGCTAAACGAGAATTCTCAATCGTACACGTTCAAGAAAAGAGAAAAGAGAGAGAAGTTTCTCAGCAAGAGAGTTTTCGTTGTTTTTTTTATACGATCTTCTCTCTCTCTCTCACTTTCTCTCTCTCCCTCTCTTTCTCGCTCTCTCTTTCGACGCTCCCTAAAAGGTGCATAAAAAATACGCGAGGAATAAAAAAATTGAAAATTTCTCACCTGCATCCTTGTGGGTTCCTAGCGACCTCCGAGACTGTTCCGTACAACTGCGGTGCAATCGGCGATTAATTCAATCACAGTATCCGCTTCACGGATACCTGTCGCGATCACAGAAATTATTTTTCGCGGAGCTTTCACGGGATATACGTAGCGCAGATGCAAAGTCACGCGGCGACACCAACCTGTCAAATGTGACAGCACGCTGATACACACTGACTGGTATACACCGATTGTACACTGACGCAGTCAGAGCAACCGCGTCACCCGCGTCAGCGTACTCACCGTCGTCGTGATTCAACCGTCGTCATCGCAAGGTGTGGGTGAAAGCGGGGGTTGCGAAGGGGGAGGTCTGCTATCCCCTCTCTCTCATGAGTCGTACTCGCAGCACGACTTTTCTTTCAGCATTCCGCGATATGGTCGGTAAAGAAGATTTCTACTCTCTCCAGAAGGTCAGGTCTGCGGTAGCTGCATCGTTGTATCGTTGTATATCGTGTCGCACATTCTACATTTAAAATAAAATCGATGAATATATAATTAGAAAACTGGAGAGGAAAAAAGAAAAGTTGAAAGGACAAAAAGTTTAACTACGAAACATAAATTATATTGCGCGTCTTCTTGAGACGTAACGTTTATCTTTTCTATCAGCTCCTTATTTTTATCTCGATCTCTTATAGTTTTTTAATTTATTTTTGTATCGGGAGTGTATATATTAATTGTACAATTTTCTTTTTTCTTTTCTGTATGAAATGTTATTAATTGTTGTTTTTGTGAATAATTCTTTTACAAAACGTAAATTTTTCTTTTTCGTCTTTTCTTATACATATATTTTTCTTTATTAAAATACAGTATCATTTTTTATTTTTTGGCCTTTCTTTTAAATAATTTTATATATAATTATATGGTTTAACATTTTCTCTTTTTCTTACGTATTTATTTTTCTTATTTGAAATAAAATTAGAACAAAATAAAATAAATACAATTTTAAATAAAAATAAATTAAATAAAATAGAATAAAATAAATACATATTAGAACATCGCAGAAATAAAAGGAGACACGAAAGCATTAAAACGCAGAGATTAAAAAAATATAACGGAGAATATATATATATATATATACTAACTGAAATAAATTCTGAACAGAGAGATTTCTGAGGTACAGAAAACGTCTTTAAAACGAACGGACCTGCCGCGTTGACACGCGGACATTTTTCCGCGTCGCGGAACAAGTGAGATAACAATGCAATGACAATGGAATTTTAAACGGACCACGGAGTCGCGAACGGTCCAGTTCAGTCCAGTCTCGTTTTTATGTGGAAGTAAATTTGCATGTTGCGAGCCGATACTGCCACCGATAGCCGATACCGACAGCGATAATTGGCGTCGTCGGCGTAATCGTCGTCAGGGGGGCAGATCCCTGTGGATCGAGGAACGTAACCATCGTCGTTGCTTGACAGAACCCAACAGAAGCGAGGAAGATGGCCGATATGACGGAGTCGCCGCCGCTGTTTGACAACGAGACGAAATTGGACGATCTGGAAGACGACGACGAGGATATCTTTGCGTCCGCGGTGCAGGTATCAACGTAGCTAACAATCCACCACGCCGGGAGTTGAAACTCCGCAGGAGAAGAAAAGAAAGAAAAAGATTAACCCCAAAGAGCCCGCATACCGCGATGCTGCAAGACTGATCTGCGTTCGTTGTTGCATGATAATTAATGTGAAACGTGTCTCTTCGGCGCCCTTACGTTGTCGGAAATTGAACTCGTTGAAATTACGTCCATTTCATTCCGTCTGATCAAAGCGCTCTCTGCTGCAAAAACTAGTATTTTGATCTCTGTATTTTAATTGATTTGATATCAACAATCTGTGAACCCTGCAGTTGCTTTCCATTTTCACAGCGATATACTGAGTCTAAAGTTATGCGAGTATTTTATACTCGGATTGTAACGTCACTACTTGCTTATTTTGGTGACAAATTCATTGTATAATAAAACAAGTTTATAACTTTACTTTAAATGTGAGTTAATAAGACTTAGTAAAGCACATGGTCTTAAGCTTGTCCAGATTGTAAGTAAAAACTCAGTTGAATTTCACTCGTCAGAAAGAAAAAGAATGTGCATTCAACTTAATTATGATGTCACAAATGGAAATTATTTTGAGTTTTGGTGTAAATAGAAAGCAATTTGTATTTTGATTCAATATGAATATGCCAAGAATGTGATACAAACAACAGATTTGTAAGCATACTGTAAATTGGAAATATTCATTGTGTTCATAGGAACAGAACCAATTGGAAGATGCTTCACCTTATAACGGAGTGTCCAAAGTTCAAGCGGAGTTGCCAAAGCTGTCTCTACGAGACATGCCAGAAGAGAATTCGTTTTCCTCGATGTCCAGTCCAGCTCCGGGTCCTTTGAGTCCTCCACTAGGACCGATGAACACAGATATTGGAGACCTTCATGATGTTCCTATCAATGATAATGCAGATACTTTGTCTACAAATATCATTCATTCTCGGTCTTTGGAAGAGGTATGTATTACATTGTGTTAATATGTATAATTATATGTAACTTTAATACTGTGCTATTTATGTGTAGGTTCCAGCAGACACATCTGAAGTTTTCTTAAAGATTACTGTCACTTCGCCTCAAAAGATAGGCGAAGGAATGGGTGCCTACGTCGCATATAAAGTTGAAACGAGAACAAATATGCTTATTTTTAAGAAAAGGAACTTTAGCGTGATTCGGCGTTTCAGTGATTTCCTAGGTCTTCATGATAAATTGACAGAGAAATATCTTAGGAATGGCAGGATAATTCCACCAGCTCCGGAGAAAAGTGTAATTGGTAGGAATATAAAATTGATTTTTCTTATGTTTATTCGCGGTTTTAAAAAATCATTAAGAAACATAAATGGTATCACAACAGGAACGACGAAAATAAAAATGTCGGGGGACAAGAGTCAAGAGCAAAATTCGAGCTCCACGGAATTTCTTGAACGACGTAGAGCAGCTCTCGAGAGATATTTGAATAGAACAGCGGCACATCCAGTTCTGAGTATTGATCCTGATTTCAGAGAATTTTTAGAAGCTGGTAAGTGATGATACAGATAATAAGTCACGTAAAATTTTTGACAAATTAAATTCTTTTGATTAAACATCGGTAATTTTTTTTTCTAGATGTAGAATTGCCTAAAGCTACCAATACATCTGCATTGAGTGGTAAAGGAGTAATGCGGCTTTTCAACAAAGTTGGGGAAACGGTTAATAAGATAACATATAAAATGGACGAGAGCGATATGGTGAGATTTCTTCAATGTAACCCCATATTTCTTCTTGCATGTATTCCTATGAAGTATCGTGAAACAATTTTTTGTTGCTTGCAATAGGAAGAGGGTAAGGTACGTTTACTTGAAATTGACGTGTCGTCTTGTACATTACTTATCACGTATTTTTAATTTAATCCACATTGCTGTCAATAGACAATTATGTAGATTTCAATTCACACCTAACATTGCTGTCAATAGACAGCTATATGGATGTCAATAGACATCTAACATTATATTATTATCACATAATACATCACAAAAATATATTTATTACAATACTTTATCGACATATTTAAAAACAATATATACCAATTGCTGTGCGTATAATTATTCATTATTTAGAAAGAAATCAGATGAATAAAGATTTGTATTTTTTGCAGTGGTTCGAAGAGAAAACGTCGCAAATAGATTCTCTTGATATTCAGCTACGCGCTTTACATTCCGCGGTCGATTCCTTAACGAATCAAAGAAGGGAATTGGCGAACTGCACTGGTGCTACAGCAAAGTCGATTGCTGTTCTTGGTCATGGCGAACCTGGAGCGTCTCTTGGCAGAGCTTTGGCACAATTAGCCGAAACTCTGGAGAAAGTTGAAGTAATCAGGAAGACTCAAAGCAACAGCGATCTCTATCAATTTGGAGAAATGTTGAGGGATTACGTTGCGCTCATTGGCGCAATCAAAGTTGGTATTTACGATTGCATTTATATACCTCATGTTTTTTATTCTCTACACATATGGCACTGTTTTGCAGGATGTTTTTCATGAGAGAGTGAAAGTCTTTCAAAATTGGCAACACGCTCAGTTGATGTTGAACAAGAAACGCGAGCAAAAAGCACGACTCGAGCAATCAGGCCGAACAGACAGGACGAGTCAAGCAGCTACTGAGGTCATAGAATGGGAAGCGAAGGTAGACAGGGGTCAGGAAGAATTTGACAATATCTCGAAGATGATAAAGGAGGAGGTCGAACGCTTCGAATTAGTCAGAGTGCAAGATTTCAAGAAACAGTTAATCGAATACCTGGAATCAATGTTACAACATCAGAATCAACTCGTTAAGTACTGGGAGAGTTTTTTGCCCGAAGCACGAGCGGTGGCGTAAACATTCCGTTAAGAGAAACGATACGATAATAAGGCCGATACCTACCGTATAATACGAAAAAAAAACTTCTGTGATGTTCGTCAAGACAAGTTATTTGTTCCATATCAACGATTGTGGCGTATTTTATTAATAAAAGAATTTTTGAGTTTCGTGGAAAGAGGATAGAGGTTTGCACTTGAAAAAAAGAAGGAACAGAAGGAAATCAAACAGGCGATTCAGGAGTACTGCCAGATTATTATGGAATGAAAGGAAAAAATATATCCTAATTAGACGAACATAACTAGAAGTCTTAAATTTTTATTACATTTCAATTATTGTCAATATATAATATATTAATTCTTTATGATTACTTTATATCCATATTATATTTACATTATACGTAACTGTACGTATGAAATATTATACAATTTGTTAAAGAATGTTACTAAATAATAAAGATCAATCATGGTTATATAAATATTTGCGTTCTATGCACTTGGTAAGATGGATACGAATGTATTTATAGATCTATCCGTTTCTACTACTGTAGATTAACTTTAATTTCGATTTGACTTTATCTTTTTTTAATATTTAGAACTAAAAAAAAAGTGAATAAATTGAACAGATTGATATTAAAATCAATCTACATTAATAAAAACAGATAAAAAAAATGTAAAAAATGTGCGTTTGGTAAAACAATTTTACAAGTGGGACGTTCAAGTTTTGAAGAAAGCAAAATTTAAGTGTAGTAAAGTATGAAAATTGTAGTTAAAAAAGGCTTAATTTGTTTATTTTTACTGAAGCTCAACTAAAAAAAAAAGGGTATTTGTCAGACGCATTTTCTACATATGCGACGCAATAAGTGTAGAAAGTACATAGTGACCGTAGTGTAGCCAAAGAACAGATATTTAAATTTAAAGACATAACCTCAACGGTGCGACTGCGTCACATACGTTAGATTGTATATAACGGATATAAAAATCGTATTTATCAAATGACGAAGAATCGAACAGTGTAATATATCAAAAATATTTTCTATAATGTCATCTAACAATGTCAAGGACGCTGAATTCCAAGCGTATAAAGACGATTCGCGAATTCCTTGCCAGTACGGTGCCAAGTGCTATCAAAAAAATCCGCAGCATCACAGCAAGTACAAACACCCGCCAAAAGGAGAAACGGTAACGCATAATCTTCAACTGACGATAAATATGACAAATGACACGCGAACATTAATTAATATTATAATTCAACAATTATCATTAATATCATCATTCGATTAACTTGTTCAATGATTAACTTATGATAAATAATACTTGTCTTATTTTGTTAATCTGGATAACATTATTAATTTTTATTGTTTAAAATATAGAAGAATGATTAAGGACAATGAATTATATTGTTAAAAATTTTGTTTTAAGAAATTCTGCTGGTTGAATTAATCACATTTTAATTGCTCTAATGTACAATTGTTCTTATTTATTTTTCTGATTTCTTAGGTAAAGGAGAAAACTGAGAAGATAATTACTGGAGAAAAGAGAAAACATCCTATTAAAGATGACAAAAAAGCGCAATCAGAAAGCCCACAAAAAAAATTGCAGAAGACACTCGAACCTTCTGAAAGAAATTTACATAGTCTTTCTCCAAGTCCAGAAAGAAATGATGTTATAGATGACAATAAGGGTGATAATGAAAAGTTTAAAAAGAAAACAGAAACATCAGATAAGAAAATATCATTGAATGGACATAATTCAGTTAATTCAACCGAAAACAATGCAACTGAGAATACATCAATGCCTGATATGGATGCCAAAAGAATCATGGATCTATTTCTGGTCGAGATGCCAAAAGATTTTTTTCAATTTTATGAATTTTGTAAAAACATATCAAAAGATAATCCCCTTTCGGCTTGTAAATCTGTTCGCTTGAAACTTGTGGGTCCATATGATATTCTGGATGGTAAAATAAAAATTTCTTCTAGTGAAAACAATAAGGAAAAATATTTGATACATTGGAGATATTATTACGATCCTCCAGAATTTCAGGTATATAAAACACTAGTATTTTATAAATACAATGTCAAATGATACTGTATTTATGATTATAAGAACACTAAAGATGTTGATTTACACAAGAATTATATCCACAGACTATTGTGAAATGCGATGATAAAGAAGGATTACATTTTGGTTACTGGCGAGATGATGCAGTAGAAAAACCAGTATTTATAGCAAAGAATCGAGCAAATGTAAATGGCATATTTGAACCTGTTGCAGAAAACATATTTGGTGCTGTCGAGTAAGTAAATACAAAAATTTAAAATATTTAATATATATATAGATCTATATTAATATAAGCTTCTATGACTTTTTTTACATTATTCTCTTGTTATCTATATTATTTAAATTATAGCGCTTATTTGCAAAACAAAGTGAAAACTGCCAATCCTTTCGAGAAAACCAGCATAATACGTTTGCATTCACAACTGAAGAACTTTGCCAAACAGCACGATGTAACTTTGGAGAAAAATACCGCAGACATGCGAGCGAGAGAGAAACGGGTTGTAGCGCGAACCTTTCATAAAGCAGGCATAGTAGTACCTTATGATAAAAAGACTCAATTGGGTTACAGAGATTTAGCAGCAACTGACAGTAAGTACAATTACTACGTAAACAAAAATCCACCCCCGTCCTCCCTTGAAGAGGGGTGGAAGGTAATTTCAAAGTTTCAAATAGGACCCCCTGTAAAATGTTACATTTTACCCTGTAAAGGGTACCCTGTAAAAGGGTACACCCACTACGTGGGCCATCCTGTATATGTATATATGTGTGTGTACACAGTAAAAAATATTTAAAATCATTGTTTCCTAATTTAACTCCAATTTTGAATTATTCAAGATTATCATTACACACACTTTTTGCATGTATATGGACTTACGCAATGTAAATGTCACACGTATGTTATAGATGACTTGCAAAAGATATTGAAGCAGATAGAGGAAGCTGGTACTCCGGAAGATAGAAAAATGCCGATTGCGAGACTCGATGAAATCATAAGGTTGGCGACGATAGCCGCGGATGAATGCGACTTCGGTACTTGCTTGGAACTGGGACACGACCTCTTCTCGAACGGCGGCATTCACGTACAAGCTAGAGCTCTGCAAATGCTATCTATCGCTTACACTCATTTAAAAAGGCCACAACTATTGAAAATACTTGAAGCACATTTGAAGAACAGGAAGAAGGATTGTGAATTAAGTGTAATTTAAAAAAAACATAAGACGGTTATATATATATTTACAGGGTGTCCTACTGCATTTCCTCTTAAGAACGTATCCTTGAAGTAATTTTGAGACGAATATCCTGGTACGAAAATGTCGAGACTACAATAATTTTTTGAATTATAAGCTAACTTTAAATGCTTATAAATAAAAAATCATTTTACTTTTATAGCCTCTATTATTATTTCTGGATTCTTTTGAACATTCTAAGACGAAAATCCTAATACGAAAATATCGAGGCTATAATAGTTTTTGAATTACAAACTATCTTTAACCAATTATAATTCTAAAACTATTGTAGCCTCGACATTTTTGTATTAGAATTTTTGTCTCAAAATTACCTCAAGAATACGTTCTTAAGAAGAAATGCGATAGTTGTGGAACTTCCTGTATATATGGTATTTTTTTTAATCAAACGGATCACACACGCATACATCACACATATGACTATGCACTTTCTGGAAACTGATGTCATGCTGCAAACAAAATAAATAAACAATAAGATAATTAAAGATAAGATAATATAATAATTAAATATAAGATAAGATTCGTGTGTACTTAAGCAAATGAAGAAAAATCAAAATTATAAACGAGCAAAAAATGAAGTTAGAAAAGAACTAATACATATTCTTCAAATCTACATATAAGTAATTGAAGATTACGAGTTTGCTGCTTCCATCCCAATGGAATACTGTGTGGGAACGGCAAACTTTTAATTACTTTAATTATAAATTTGAATAAATATATATTAGTTTTTTTATTTTATTTTTTGCTTGTGTTTATCATGATTTTTTTCATTTGCTGCAAATTACTCCATTTTATATGTATAAGGTATATGTTATGTATATGAAAATGTAATTACATTGAAAATTCATATATCCTAAAAAATTTTCAATATTTGAAATTTAAATAAAATTTGTTTAGGACGATATTTACAAAGCGAGCAATGATAATTATGAAATAATCAAAATGCAGATGTAATATTTTTCACTGACAAAAGTAACAAATTTAAAAAAGTTATAAATACGACAAGATGTTAAAGATAGAAAATAAAATATTTAATCTGAAAAAATTATTAATTTTATTAAAAAATTATCGCATATTTTTATATAGTACATCCGATAGTACATAATCTAGGTACGTTTGCGTCGCTTAAAATCCTCAACAATTTTTACACTTAAAATGAGGTAGATATTTAGGCGTTGAAAAGAGAGAAAGCGAAAATGCCAAGTGCAAGCAACGCGAACAGATCTTCTGTCGGTAGCCGGTAGTGAAAAGTTTCAGGTTGGCGACACTGCATGTCAGAGTATTCAATCACCACACCGCACTTCACAGTGCATTCGAGCCAATTCGAGTTTCGAGTGTTCGACGTTCGTCGTGCCACGACGAGCGCGCAGTGGTGTGCAGTGGCGTGACACTGTGCGCGACAGTGCGTACGTGCGTGCGCGTTCCGCCCGTGGTATCAGCAAAAATATGCAAAAGTATGAGAAGCTCGAAAAAATAGGAGAAGGTGAGCTGTTTGCGGTTGAAGTTGCGGGAGATGAACGTCGTCCGGCGACGCAGTATCGTCGTCGTTACCGACGTCGCCCGCGTCGTCTGGCGACGCGCCTTGACTCGTCTCCCGGTGTGTGCGGTGTGCGTCGTGTCCCCTCCTCATCTGTGTTCCACTCTTTCTGTCAACGCAACAGCAATACCGTATACCATTAAATTTTCGAATCGGTTTTTTTAAATTTCCAGGCACTTATGGCACCGTGTTCAAAGCCAAGAATCGCGAGACGCACGAAATCGTCGCGCTGAAGCGGGTGCGACTGGACGATGATGACGAAGTAGGTAGTGCTTATCCGATCTATCTTTTTCCCTTTCTTTTTTTTTCTTCTCTTTCGCACAAATCCCCCTCATCGCAATCCCCACCTGCTGTTTTGCCGCGACACCGGCGTTCCGATTAATTTAATTAATCGATCGCTCGCGTACTTTATTTATAACGCGTCGCTCGCCTCGTGTCGCGTCGAAAATAAATCTTCACGACGAAGGCCGGCGCGATTTCCTTGATATCAGCGTCTTATCGCTTGTGTACTCTTTATACCCAAGGGTGTACCATCATCAGCTCTACGGGAGATCTGTCTTCTGAAGGAACTCAAGCATAAAAATATAGTTCGTCTCTATGATGTGCTGCACAGCGACAAGAAGCTCACCTTGGTATTTGAGCACTGTGATCAAGATCTCAAGAAGTACTTTGATAGTCTAAATGGAGAAATTGACTTGGACGTCGTTAAATCATTCCTGTGAGATGCTTGTTTTCTGAATTCATCCCACTGTGGGTAACTCTTTGTGGAAAAATACTATTGGAACAAATAGTTAACAATATTTGATTCGAATAATTTTCCAATTATTTCCAATAGTTTTTTCACAGGTATAACAGTATTTTTCCATAAAGGAAGATTGACAAATTCACGTTCCCTTTCAGATATCAATTGTTAAGAGGACTAGCATTCTGCCATAGCCGTAATGTTTTGCACAGAGACCTTAAACCACAAAACTTACTCATCAACAAGGTAGAAATGCAATTACCAAACTTTTATATTTGTGTATTTTTACAAAAATTCTTTTATAATATATTTAGATAAATATTTTTTTGCAGAGAAAATTTCTTATTACTATTTTATGTTTGTCTATTAAATCAAAGTATTCTTTACAGAACGGGGAGTTGAAACTTGCTGATTTTGGATTAGCAAGGGCATTTGGTATCCCTGTAAAATGTTACTCCGCAGAAGTTGTTACATTATGGTACCGTCCCCCGGATGTTCTTTTCGGAGCGAAATTATACACAACGTCCATTGACATGTGGAGCGCGGGATGCATATTCGCCGGTAATTGTCCCATCTTTTGTTCCTTATGAATTAAAAAGTCAAATATTAGTAAAACTTTTTATAATCAATATTATGCACAAATATTTACGAATCTATTTAATTAAATATTACGAATTTGTTTAATTTAATTTAATTAAAAATTTTTTTACATAAGCTTTTAATTTTTTTTAGTGTATTTTAGTATATAAAGAATAACATATCGATATTTTGTCTTGATATGTTACAGAATTAGCGAACGCCGGCAGACCGCTTTTTCCTGGATCAGATGTAGATGATCAATTGAAAAGAATATTCAAAATGTTAGGCACACCGACTGAAGAGACGTGGCCAGATTTAACGACACTTCCTGATTACAAACCATTCCCGCAGTACCACCCCACGCAAGGATTGGCACAGGTTACACCTAAACTCACTTCAAGAGGCAAAGACTTACTCCAGGTAAATCATCGTTTATTTTAATCATTGAAATAATAGAATTGCATAACATAAATTCAGAGAGATCCGAGTTCGAATCTTGGTTGAAGTGATATTTTTCTCAATAAGATATTTATGGGTTTTAAAGATGCTAATAGCATTATTATTAAATCAACGAAAGTAATTTAATTGTGAGATTTCAGTTTATGATTTTGTTTAGTCTGACAAACCGAATCGACACACAGTATAGAATTGATAATTGTATTTGTATATTCATATATAAATATTACTAATTGTTAGTATTAAGATTTGTTTTGATAAAAAAAATGGCTTTCTTCTTTTTTATTAGTACTTAAACATTTCTGGATTTCATTTAATATTGTTTATTAATAGTTATTTAGTATATTTAATATTTTTATAGAATTAATAAATTATATAAAGAATATATTAATATATATTTAACATATACAAGCACAATCAAACTCTATCAATAATAATAAATTTACAATAATATAACAATTTATAACAAAGAAAAATGAAAAAAGTTAACGGAAGTATAAATATAATAAAGAAAAAAATTTCTATATAATGTATGCACAAAAGAACATCTCAATATTATGATTCAAGCCTTCGTTTAAAAATACTGACAACACAAATAAAAATTTGAAAGATAAAAAATCGTTTCCCTAAACTTACTCTATTTTTTTTTAAATAGAAAATCGAAAAATTACGTTTACTATCTTCTAAAATTAAGCAGTAACAAGCTCTTTTATTTGAAGTCCTGATTTTTAATTGTATGATGTTTTCTGATTAATAGAGATTATTAGTGTGTAATCCGGCTCTACGGCTGTCGGCGGAGGAAGCGATGGCACATCCATACTTCAACGACTTGAACCCTGTCGTAAAAAACGACCGATGCCAATAGCGAGTCAACCCTCTTAGCTCAAACCAACCAAAAGCAAATTATGGCGCGTACAACACGCAGCGACCAAAAAGTGTAAAGGAAAACGCTCTGGCAATGATCATTTGTTAATATTACGCGCTCGGACGAGATAATCGTCCCTTACGACAAGAAGAAGACACCGATGAGTCTTGTCATTTTATAATGACGAGAAAGAATTGATAAATCGTTAATTTTATCTTGACGGTAACTTCTTTATATCGAAAGTAAAAGTCAACGGAAAAAAAAGACGCGATATTTCGTATGCTGTCGCAGTCGCGACTGATGAATATGAGGCTTTCATGCGAGTTTGAGGATATTAAGCGCGATTTATTTATTATTAAATTATTATATCAATAAACCGATATCTTAAATAAGCTTTAATTATTGACCTTATTCCTCCTTTTCCTCTTATTATATTAATTTTCCTACATCGCGTCGAAGTGAAATCTGTGCGCTTCCTGGAGCCTCTCGATTTTGTCTTCTCTCCTCTCCTTCCAATACAAACCGAGAATTAAAGACGTGATCAAAGCGCAGGTGCCAGATAAAGCTGCTGCGCTCAGTAAAATTAACTTGCTGGGTGTAACGAATAGCTGAGCCTTCCATCTCGATGGTTCAGCAATCGGATTCGGTATCACGACCATCTGTGAATTAGGAATAATTTGCGGCCATTCTCGTGATTTGCCGCCAACCTGAAAAACCAATATATATTTTTAAAATATTCTATCATTTAAAATTTAGTAAAATCGAGTTACACCATAAATGGTAAGTAATGTTGGATTAGTAATAGACTGTTGTATATGTGTATATCTTAAATTGCACTAAATTATAAAATTTCTGTTTCTCAATATATGAATAATTATTATGTATTTTTAATTGCTTAAAAAAATATAAGGTTAAAAAAAGTTCCATTATCCACAGATTTTGAAAAATTAGCACTATTTTTGCAAAACTAGAAATTTACAGCTTTTTTCACTTTACGGAATAAAATACTTAAGAATCATCATTCAAGTATCAAGAAATAGAAATCTTGTAATTCAGTGCAAATTTGCGTTGTTACATAAGAAATTCAAAGCAGATTTTTAAAAATTAAAGAGTGATGGAATTTTTTGAAAAACACTCTTTTTCAGTGTAAAAAATCCTGCAAGAAATACTCATTATTTGTTACGAAACAAAAAGATGATCAAGTTCCTCAGTGTAATCCTCTTTACATAGCAAAAACTCTCTAGTCTTAATTTTAATTAATATTAGTGTAATCAATAATTTTGCTTGTGATTATAATTTATTAGTGTAACCGATAATAGTTTTAAAAGTCAAACGCTTCTATATTTTCATTACACGTACCCCTATCGTGAGAGCATCCACAAAATTGGGCGTTCTTCCTAAACCGAAGGTGGTGTACGGCAAATTAAGCGAGAAATGTGCGCTCTGGGGTAATTGCGCTGCAATTGCGTTGCGAGGGCTACCATCCTGTGTGGTGGTTCTGTATGCAATTGACGGTCCCGGCAAATTGGTGCCGTAGGTCCTCTTTTTTTTACCGAGCGAACCTGGCGAGATGGGATACATGCTGTTGGTGCGTCCAGTGAGCACCATCACCTTAACAAAGTTCGCGTCGTAGTCCAAACTGTTCTTGAACGCCGCGGTGCGATAGACGTTGTTTGTCTTGTCAAATTCGACTAAGATCACGTCCAAAATGCCGTCCTGATAAAAATCATAAAACACTGCCATCGCGGTCTCGTTGTAGAACGGATTCAGTGCCTGCCATTTGACATCGAAAGTGCGATTGAAGCCGGCGCAGTTATTGCACGCCACATTTTGTAATAAAAATGATTGCGCCTGTTTTGCAGACTGCAGAGTCGCTAGCAAATCTGGATAGCCATCCATGTTAAAGTCGCCACCGCGTAGAGTGATAGTCTCTGTGTAACGATGACCATTAGGCTTCACGAAACCCCACAAAACGTTATTGGGGTCATGGAAGTTCACTCGTAGATTGTACCATCCATTCAAGTACATCATTATCGTACAATTGGTACAGGCCGCATCAAAACACAATGGTAGAAGGAGAGCCATCTTTCCGGTCAGCTCGACATCCAGATAAAGAGTCTGTCCAAATTCTCCTTTGAAATTTTTATCGACTGATATATTATATGGAAGATCTATCTCATGAGAAAATTCGAATCCTTTTTCTGTGCCTAACCATATCTCGAAGGATTTCTTCGTGGTTACTACGAGATCCGGCAAAAAGTCACTGTTCCAATCCAGAAAGGCATTGGAATGTGGGTTTCTTACGGGCTCCAGCGGCATCGAATTATCCTTGAGCATCTCAACGGTATGTGGAGTGGTTCTATTTTCATTAAATATCCAGAACATCCTTCTGCCTTCTTTGTCCACTCCAAAGAGGTCGATTATCATGTCTTGATTGTAGTCCAATGCCAATGGCTGATCGCGCATCTCTATAAAGGGATTCCATTCATTGCTGCAATTCAGATGGCCGTTACCACCCCACAGTATGTGAGCATAAGTGAGCTTCTTGTCACGGTTGAACGTCGTCACCAGGATGTCCATGAAGACGTCACCATCAAAATCACCTGGTACTATACTGGTTACATGATCTTTAAACAAACAATTCAGGTCTGGCTTGGGTCGTAGCAATGGTTCCTGCTCAGCCGCCAGGAATATTTCCACCGTCTGATTTTTTTCACCATCTTTGCGTAGCATAAATACGTCTGTTAACTCGTCGGAATTGAAGTCTCCAAACGCCGCTGGCATGCCATTCAGCACATTCCCAAATACGGCAGGTGTTATATCGCTGCATCTGGCTATCGAGATGAGTGCGATGAGGTGGACAAACGTTTGAATCCACAGCATAATTCACATTCCAACAAATGATCTACGATAATTATGTATCTTAAGAATACAGAGTGATAGAATAATTACTTTGATACCAGCATTGAGACATTTTATGTAACAATAACGCGATCTGATGTATATAAATAATCCAATAAATAATTCAATTTAAATAATGATAAAGAACAAAAATAAATAGGTAGTACAACATTTGTAATAAAATCTATGAGTGGAACAGTTGTCTGAAGAGAGAGAAGGTGAGAAAATATTTTTTCACCTTCAAGAATATAATTGGTGTTTTTGTATTCAATCTACTGGATAGTTCTTTCTGCATTGCAACAGTGAATTAGTTTTGTCTTTGAAAAATAAGAATGTTAACGATAATAAATGAAAGATATTACAAAGATATTAACAAATCAGTGCTATAAAAAATTATGGACTATTATATTAATTGGAGAGTATAGCGCTGTCAATCAAAATGTCTTTCAAAATCGAAAGTTTTATAAGATTAGCAAAATAATATATTTACTTTACAATAATCTCAGAGACATATAATTAAATATGAATGTCTAAAAATAATATTCTGCTCTCTCAATTTTCTAATTACGATGAGTAATAAGATTGAAGAGGTGATATCATTTTTTTATCTGTGCACTTAACCTTAAAATTAATAATAAAGAACTGCGAATAGATACAGACAACAAAATAAAACGGTAGCAATATTCGTTCATAAATTAAAATAATCGAAAAATATGACAGACTGACAAACAAACATACCTGAGGAATGTACAACGCATTAGTTCATCACTTAAATATGATGTATTTGTATGTCCGACATATCTGACAATCACAATGAACGATAAGTGGTGGAAGGAACTCAACTCTTGCGCATTTCTAACAGCCAATGAGAACGTGACACCATACGCTGCCATGTTGCTGTGGTTATTTGAATCAGACATTATGTAATTATTATTTTACTTAATTTTGTGTTTTTAATTATATTTGCAGCTTACAATATATAATATAATGAATTTGGTTTTATCTTTTGTCACAATAAAAATTAATTTTCCTCAAGCTTCTTCCCACTTTAATATTAACGCTTTCATTTTTGAGAAGCGATAAAAATGTATATTCTTCTTTTCGATGATCATTTTTATTTAGCAAGTACTCATTTTTACTCTCGAGCTGTCACATCATAATTACCGCGATACAAATGTATGAATGATTAAATAATTAAAATTCAAAATTGAATTTTCTTGATTTATTTATTTAATATAACATAATTTTATTTCATTTGAAACACAAAAATTTAGCACAAAGTAATATATATATATATATTGTGATAAAATAATTTAAATTAATTTTTTTCAATTAAATAATCAAATTATACTCTTTATGTTGGATTTAATGGATCTTATGATAAGCAAAATTAATTTGGCATGTAAGAAGCAGAATGTTTCGGTATGAATTTATATTATAAAGAATTAAATATTTCGTTTAGTAGCTTTGTTGCGTATTATACGTTAATATTTAGACAATTAGACGATTAGCGCGCGACCTTGGTGTTTAAGATCTAAAAGAGCTACGAGAAACGAGAGCAAACGAGAGCATACTTACGTTTTTGTGTTTGAAAAAAATCGTTTTTGTTAAATAATATAACAAACGATTTTTTTCAAACTCAAAAATTTATTAAAGCATTTATTATATTTGAGTTTGAACACTCTCTTTATCTGATTATTCTTTTGACATTTTAATCACCTTTCAGAGAGCTCAAAATTTCAGACTCAGAAATTTTTGAAATCACGATTCTTGAATTTTGATGTCAGTTGCTTATCCCCGATCATATTCTCCTGATACATACTTTTCATATTTCCGAGAATTTATATTTTTTTTACAGAAATAAGAACGTAAGAAAGTAGAAAACGTTTTCAGAACGCATAAATAATGTTTTAGTTAGTATAATCCAATATAATGTAGAAATGTGATTGTATGTTTTCATATAATCGGACATATTTTCAAACATAAACACTACGTGATTAATTATTATTCCCTAACATAAAATATTTAAAAATTATAAAAACAGTAGAATAAAATAGTATACTGGTTTAATTTTTGCCGCAAATTTATCAATAAAACTGTTTGACAAATCTACTTAATAATTTGTGCTGATAAAACACGAGCTAGTTGATGCTAAACTGCTGCAATATTGAACGAATCTGCTACTAAATCGACATGCTATTAATATTTTACGTCTCAAGGAGACATAAATATTTTTTTATAAAAAAGTATTAATAAAACTATAATAACAAATAGCTAACAATAATATTTTATGATTCTTCTTTTATTTACTTGCAGTTCTATTATCACATATGTTTTACAATCCCAACAATAAAAACATATTTAATGGTGTAACATCGCATCGTGTGTGTGTATGTGTGTGTGTGTGTGTGTATTGTCCTATGTACAATATGTATAAATATTTGTATAAAAATATGTGTTTGCATAATTTTGGATTAAATTACTTGATCATCTAGTGTTGGGGTAACTTTTTCGTTATATCATCGAATTTGTTTCCGGTTTACATTTATAATTGTTGTATTAAACGCGTTACGCTACATCAAAATTGTGATACAGTATAACTTTCAATTTCAACATTTCTTAAATTTGCATGAAAATTTGCATACTTGTAAAAGTTTGAAATAACATTCGCAAATATTTTGACATTTTTTTGTTAGAGTAACGCAAGAATTTATTTTATTTTAGACATTTATTTATAAAAAGAAAAACAAACGCTACTTGTCAAAGGCACTTTTAAATACACGATCACAAGACGCTCGCATCGATTTCCTTCTAACAATTAACGTGTGTTAGTAAATTTATTTTTGAAATTTTTGTATAAAATAACATAATTTTTGTAAAATTACAAGACAAATAAGCCAAACAAATGTTTTTAATACATGTTATTTAATAATTCTTTTAATTTTTAAACAATTCGATTTTTTCAGATTTATCCTTGCAAATGTTTTGCGCAATTACGTATTTCATTAGGTAGTGATTACTACACTAATGTCAATTATATAACAAATAAATAGCCTCGATATTTGAGACCGAAAAAGAAATTACTGCCGTCACAATTATTATTCGGTTAGTGCAGTTTAAAAAAAAGAGAGACTTATCAATTAAGGAAAAAAATGTGATTCTACTATACAAATGTGATCATTCAGTTTGACAATTTCTATTTTTTAATAAGATGGAGATAAAATGGATCTTTTTTGTTCTTTGTAAACGCTTCATAAATAACTACGAGCAATAACTCATCTAATATCTATAACTTAATAAGGTTGCTACGCGCAGATATCTACAATATGTATAAACACCATTGTTGTATTGTATACACTGTGCTGTTCGTGACATTATATGTAAAGACCTTTGGCTTCTCCTTAGCCCTATGACAAAACAGGATTTGTCGTTATTATTACCTCTTTTACATAGGTCATGCAATACAATACAAAATGGCAGTAGTTGCAATAAAAAATGATGTACTAAAAGAAGATGAACGATGAGGATTTTTACTCTAATACTGCTGCCATAAGTTTGTCAAGTTACAAACAAGAAATCTATGTTGAAGATAAGCGTTGGGAAACACTACGACAGATTCTTCCCTGGTATAATCATTGTAAATTTATTAAAATCTAACATACGAATCTTAGCAAATATATCCCATTTTATAAAAATAACAAAACCGTCAATGTGTTGTTAGCAAAGTGGAAGACTGAGATTAAGTTTTATTTAAATGTGGAACGACTGCAGAGATGTCCAAATTAATGGAGAGCTCATTGTGCAAATCGATATTTACATTTATCGGGATATACAATATATTGATTCTATCAAAGTTTATATTACGCAAGAATAACAATACCGCAATCACAAATGAGTATAAATTAACGTCGTATCTAAAAAGCATAATCTATTTCTTTTACACTGATATTCATTTATATATTCAAGCAACAGTGATATACACAATTCAAATTTGAATATTCTTAGATAGATAATTTTGATATACAGTTAAGACAATTTTGTAAATGGTTTTTGTAATCTCGTTAAAATTATATTCGCTTTGACTTATTTGTCATGACATTTTCAGCAGTTTTATGGAAATTCGCTTATCTGCAAGCAATAGTTTTCATTTTTTTATTCCTTTTGAGAATCATCTCTCCCATCGTTTCTCTAGCATGCCAGTTCTTAAAGTGCGATTTTCTAATTCTACATAATACATGAAATTATTATGTAAAAATTGATAAATTATAAAATACAACAAATGACGCGAACCGAAGCTTATAATAGTAACTTGGTTATGAGTATATTCTATATATATTTTCTCTCCCTTTCCTCTCTCTCTCTCTCTTACACACATACAAATTATCTTTCACACAAAACACGATATGATATTAAAGCGATTGATGTACAACTTTTGCAATCCAATACAAAAGTATGAAGATCTACAAGGCGAATTGACATAATTATTATGAAAAATTTTATATCTTTACGATAAAAAATATACAGTTGTGAGATTAACTTAAGTGTCTTAATGTAATCGCTTGTCTCGAATGGCTAAATAAAGGAAGGGAATGAATACATGCATAAACAGAAAGGACCAAGTGGACACAATCGTCACGTCGTCAGTGTCCTCGTATCACCACTGATCTTATAAATAAAATATTCGCTTGTCAATGTTGAGTCTCGTTCACGATTTTTACACTGTCTAGTTGATTTTTCTCGTTTTTGTCGTCATCCTTATCTGGATTGTCCCATGCTTGCCTTTGCCCAGAACCGAAAATTGCATAAAATGCCGCACAAAAGATGTAAACACCAGCGCAGATCATAAATACAATCCTCCACTTTGCTTGTGATGGCTGAAAATATTAACATGATATAAATAATATTGTATTTAATTTCAATAATATATATATATATTATATATATATATATATGAGTATATACACACACACACACACACACACACGCACACGCACACTTACCGATTTAGCAATCACCTCTCCAACAGTAATCGGTGCGAGAAGTCCAGCGAGATTAGCGATACAATTTGTGAAGGACATTAAAATTCCAGCAAATCTCGGAGAAATGTCGAGGTGATTTACTTTAAAACCAGAATAAATAGCACCATTCAAACCGACTCCCAATGTAATAATGGTTACTGTCAACCAAGCATTGCAACCAGTATACGAAGCTGCTATCAATGCCAAGGCCGGTGCAAATTGGCCGATGCTGTTAACGATCTTGCGAGTTACAGTGTGAGTAAATCTTCCCGAAGAGATCATCCAATCAGCGACATGAGAGATAAACATGGAGAAAAGCCACATAGCAAAATACGGAAGTGCCGAATAGATACCATTCTGAAATACAATAAACGATAAACAAGTTTCATATAGAGAAGACTCTTCTCTCCAAATTTTGAATTTATCATGAATAACATTACTCACTTTTTTGATACTAAAGTGAAGAATCTGTTTCATAAATGTCGGAAGTTGAGTCATCAACGTTTCGTACCCATAATTTTGACCCATGTGCGCCATTAAGATAGCCCAAAATGGTAACGAAGTTGCAATGGACTTCCATGGTACGGGAGGTGACGACTAAAAGAAGAAAGAATATTAATTTTCTCAACTTTGCTATTAATATACTTCGTGCCGTACCAATTTTAGATGATTTATCTACCATGCCGCGTGAGTCACCGATGACTTATAGTATTTTTGTTTGTATAATATTTATATTTGTTAAATAAAATGTATTTCATAATAATTAAAAAATTACAAAAATTGCTATAAGAAAAATCTAATGTACCTATATTAAATCATAAATTAACCGGATCCTACATGGCCCAGTAGACCCAATATGACCTATTCGCTGTTTGTGGATAATTACACAATAAATTCAACAAATAGTATTAAGGCAATAGTCTTAGTTTTTACTTACTATTTTTTCTTTAAATATTCATTGCATCCATGTAAATATTTGAATATGTCTCATATTTTTTTAATGTTCAGAAATGTTTTTTCTTTAAATCTATCAAATTTTTCAATTTTGGACTTAGCAAAAAATTAGAAAAAAATTACAAAGCTTAGGTAGGCCATATAGAGTTGATTATCTTCATTATAATTATGTATCCACACATAAGATAGATATAAAAAATTACAAGTATATTTCTTTCTATAATTAAAATATCAAACGGTTTGAATGGTATGTTTAGCATGAGTTACCGATGATCCACACGGCACGAAATGTCTTAGAAGAGATTTGTTATTATAAAAAACGAGAGATTAAGATAAATATTCGGTTTACATGATAAATTGAGATAAATATTCGGTTAATTCACATAGCAAAAAATATATATGAGAAAAGAAACTCACGGATATGCCGGCGCTACCCCATAGAGAGCTGAGTATGAACTTCTTCTCGTCTTCAGCGATGCTTGGATGTTGTTCCGGATCCTCATAGACCCATATGAGAAACGCTATGCACCAGATGGTACCAATAATACCAAACACGTAGAAAATGGATGGCCATCCACCTACTAATTGCCAATCGGCCAATAAACCGCTCAACGGCATTGATATTATCGTGCCGAACTGTGCACCTATCGATGTGAAGAGAGAGAAAAATACAAAAAAAAACATGATTAGTTATCATTATCGGGCGTTCGATCCTCCTCATGCTCTTTCTCTTTTTACCAACGAAAAAAAACCTTGAGGGAGTGCATGGTTAAAAAAGACGATAACTCAAGAAATTGAAAAGGCCCACGGTCCACGGTCCACAAATCCCGTCGCAGCAAGAAGCGCGCGTACACACAGTAGCGACTCGATGCATCAAAATGCCCCAGAGACAGAGAGGAGGATTCTCGCGTAGCGAATTAGCTCTCGATTCGATACACGCGATAAATCGCTACATAAAGGAAGAAAAAAATCGCATTGAACGGGCTTACCGGCATAGACAAAGGCACCCATCCTGCTCCGCTCGTTAGGTGGTATCCATTTCGCCAGCAATGCGTGTGTGCAAGGCACAATAGGACCCTGCAATAGGGATTAATCCATTCCTAGGGGGAAGGAAATACACCCGTACAATCAAAAAACGTTCACACTCAAACGGATCAGTAATCCTTTAAGCTTATGACTATAATTACTTATATTATTAATTATTATATTATTATATGTTAATGTAATAGTAATGCTAAAACTAATATAAATCTTTCTCTGCAAATGTATACACACAGAGATTCTTATCTTATTAATTAAAGTTTGTCAGTATAATGTATAATGTAGAAAACAAGAACTAAAATAAAAGACAAATAATAATGACTTTGTAATGAATGTATATCTGTTTATCAAATTTTTTCTATGTTAATTGTGAACTTTATACTTACGAACGAATGAAAGTTGTTTGCAAAATATATATTTGGACAACAGATAACCGATCCCGAAACATCACACATTCTCATCTTCGCTCGCTCTTCTCGATCAAACTATTACGTGTTATAATAGCAAGGGATTTTCGAAATTTGTTACTTACCTCTCCTAAACCCTGAATGAAGCGAACGATTATCAGCGGCCAATATCCCCAATACGCGGATACTGGTACTAGTAATCCAAAAAGCGAATTGATCAGCATGCCGATTCCGAGGAAGTATTTGGCACCGTAACGCTTGGCAAGTATACCAAATGGTATTTGCGTTATAACGTAGCCCCAAAAGAATGAACTTAAGAGATAACCTTGTTGCTTGTTGTCCCATACAAATGGTCCGTCGGCGCTCTGCAAAGACAAAGGCATTTTTGACATTTTCTTCACATAAACTTTCTCGTAATCTTCTTGAAAAAAAAAAAAAAACCATAAAATTTTGTGTTGTGAACTTACGCGTTCAACAGCGTCGGTTTCATTGGTAACCTCTCCGCATTTATCTTCGATTTCTAACATCTCATCGTTGTTCGTGATAGCTGTATGATTGACCATCGCGACGATAGCAACAGACATATTGGTCCTCATTATATAGGCATTTGCCATACCAAGAAATATCATGAAAGTCACCATGTGACGTTTCCCAAACCGGACTGAAAGAATAAAGAAACGTATTGTTAAATTGCGGTAACGATAAATAAGGGCAACACAGACAAAATGTTATGTAATATCTCGTATTATATTATACTCAATATCTTTATTCATTAACAATAAATCTGCATGTCTAATTTTAATTACTGAAAGTTTCAATTTCTCTATAGAAATTGTTTCTAAAAATATAATAAGATATTGTTTATCACAATTATGCATCTTTTCGTTAAAAATATTTGAGTAACTAATAGTAAGCTTTAAATTAAAATTCTCAAGATTTCAGTCGCAGGAATTTCCATTTGAGCAAAATCGATTTCAGACTAAAATTTGGTATAACTTAAGAGTAAAATATATGTGTAATGCTAAAAGTATTTTATCTTATATAATGCACTGTTATGTATAACAGTATACTGTGTATATTACATGTTTTGTAGCACTAGAATACACGTGCCGTCTAAATATTATTGTGATAATTGGAACAAAGACATGTATGGCGCGCATCGTTAATTAACACTCCTGAAATATTCACCAAAACGTGTCCTATAACTGCTAATATGCATTAGTAGATACTCTGCCAAATTTTCACGGAAATAACCGAAGGACGAGTCGCGGGACCAATGCCGAGGTGAGAGTTACGCCAAAAAAGACTCTGACATGAGTTAATTGAGTTACAAACTATAATCAACGGAAACATTGCTAACAAATACAGTATCTATATAAAAGTCATGTGCAGACGTCACAAAAGTCTTATTTCAACAAATAATTTTGCCGTTCTTAGAATATTATCCGATAATGTTTCGCGGCATAAAATAATTTTAAGCTAAATCAATTTATATATTCTTTATTTCAAATTTTTTAATTTATATTTGAATTCGAAATCTTGACAGAAAGACCAACGTCAGCCTGCAATTTATAAGCAAAGAAAAATAAACTATTGAAAACACAAGATTTCTTTCTTTATATATATTCAAGTTGCAGAATGATATCAGTTTTATTTTCAAGGATAGACCAAAATTCGCGCAAATTTCATATAAATTTCTTGAGAATTTTCGTCATTTCGCAACGGAATTGTTGAGTTTTTGCGCAGCAATCAATGAACGTGAGTCATTAGATTGTAATCGGTTATATGATATGTAAGACATGTAAATGCCGTGTCGTGCGTAATGACTGTCTGCGGGTTTCATTGTTACAATTAACAAAGATTCGTATGAATTACAAAGTACAAAAGTCTTAAAACATTTCACGTTGATAAACTACGATCTATGTTATATTTGATCAAAGTCAATGTAAGAAGATCAAATTTGCCATCGCATCATTAATTGATCAATGATTGGTACAAAGATGCGACGAATAAGATGTCGAGTGGGTGCTCGTGTGTGTAATTCAAGTGTGTCATGATAAATGTTCGTGAAAAAGCATGTTAAGATATTGTATGTCTTCGTTATATAGAGTATGTACATAAAGAGCTTCGAGTAATATTCCATGAGTTTGAAATCACGTCAGTAGTGACATAATATATGAAGCGCACCGTTTTAGATTTATGACAATCTTTTTTATTTATAATCTACATTTTGTGTTATCGATATCATCGTTATCATCCAGAAGATCCCTTTTTATATATAGCGTGAATTTTTGTATATTTACTTTTACAGATAAAAATGCACCAGAGATAATAATACAATTTTTTTTTAATTATAATTTTTAATATATTTATATTACAATTCTAAAGATTGTGACTAAATCTATTTCAATGATAAAAAGGTCGAAGAAGATCAAAGTTAAAATTAAAATAAACGATACTCTCATATTTGCTCGATAAATTAGAAAATATGCAATCGCCAGACGTTTGCTATTTAAAGATTACTGCTTTGAAAAGACGATTCTTATTGACTTATGCGAATCAGAACTTCATCTCGTCTTATTTAATCAACTTTAAATGAGTGCCCATAGTCTAAATCGCTGCAATCGATTCTATTTGATCCTAGCGAGAAACCTTTTGTACGATACGCGAATCATCGTCAACTGCAATGAAACTAACGACATTAGTGAAGAATAACGAGCACTTTATTTTAAAGGGATTGCCAGGCAAGTATGTTTATCACCCATCATGATGTTTATCACCAGCAGTTTAGTACCATGAGTCATACCTCACTGCATATAATCGATAGCGTAATCGCTTACATGAACTTCGAAGGCTGAGTTTAGCTACCGAGACTCTTAAATTTTTTTTAATGCTGTATCTATACGATTGTCATGAGAAAAATCAATTCCTTAACAGAAATCTGCAATCAATATATATTTACTCAATAAATCTCTCTCTCTCTCTCTCCCCCCTCTCTCTTTCGTTGTTTGTAATTTTCCAAGTCCAAGATTTAGCTCCAAATTTTTGTAATAAAGTGATTTTTAAATGAAGCTTACTTTATAAGTAATTTAAAAAATCAACCAAATTCATGAAATTTCTGAGATTTTCTCAAAGCCTAAAAATTATTAACGCTTCGAAAAACAGCAGTCTCCTCATTTACCTATAGATATCTATTATGTCTCTCTATGTATGCAAACGCTTTGTCACAACTTTTTCTACGTATTATGTTAGCAATTACAGTCGCTCCGAGTTTCTGCGTCACACAGAACAAACGAGTCCTCCTTTTTTTCCTTTTGTTTTCTCTCAGTCGATGTTACAAAACTTCACGGCCAATTACACTCGACTTGTACGTCTCTTATCACGCTCAGATTAACACCACATTGCGTTCTCCTAGACGTCGCCGAGAGAGAGCAAACAAAAAGAAAAGCAAATGAAGGGAAATAAGATAGGAGGCGAAAGATCGGTGAAACGTCGCGCCAGATTGATTCGCTTCAATTCACGCAAGTGTTTCTAGGAATAAATTTCGACGCCCACTCACCAAACCAGCTTAAGTCAATTGACATCGGACGACATTCTCATTGCAATTTAAACTGACCAGTTCTCCTGGCCCACGCATAAATTATCTAAAGTCATCACATGTGTTTCTCCCTTCTTTAATTCTTTTTTGTGATGTCTTATCCTTTTAAAAATCAAATGCACGTTATCCGCTATAAAAGAGAATCATTTGCGACTTCACGCATAATAATTGTAAAAAAACATATCTTTCTTCTAATCAATTCTTGTACCTCACGACTTTAAATGTTGTAAGGTATTTAAGCATGTACAGTATTTTATATGTGTGTACAGGAAAATACATTTAAATAATTATAAGAATAATTACTTCAAAAATGTATTTTCCTATTTTTTTGATCAAACGAAACATTGCCGATCATTGAATAGAGAAGAAAAGAAATATTTTTGTCCGATTTTTTCCTAAATGCGCTTTCCCACGTGCTTTACAATTAGCAACTTTACGAGAAAAATTGCGCAAGATTATTCAAAAAGCGCAAGTACTGCGCTATTTATGATCGTAGAACTCTTACATTTGTAGTCGCAAATCGCTAAATTGGAATCAATTATTGTATCAATACGTGAGGTTGCGTTGTTCGAAAACGATCTTCCATTATCTAAGATCAAGCGTTTGACCTTACAATTACGTCAGTAATTCATTGTAGGATTATTAACTAAAGATTGATTAATCAGAAGGATAAAGTCTAAAAGTAGACATTGCTATAATTTTCCATAACTTTCTTAAACATACCGAAAACATTAAAGAAAAAATTTCTATCATGCATTCATACATTATTTAAATTCTTTTTCCTTTAAGTTCAATGATTATATTTATTAATACCTCGCTTATATTTATGATATATGAAATTTATAATTTTATTATTTTTAATTTTGTCTTTAAATTAAAAATCCTTGCATAAAACCGCAATTAATTAAACGATAAGCTTTCTTTTATTTAATTCTTTTTCTATTATTCAGTGTAATCACGTCATAGTCTAGATGTACATTAAGAAGTAGCTGTCTGCTAAAAATCAAAATTCAGACGACATGTACCTAACAATGAGAGAAAAATTTAATTCAAAACTTGTCACAGATAATAATATATTGATAATATAAAAAATTAACAAGATAAGTGTAAAGTATTGAGTTAGATCTATAATAACCTGAAAAGCTCTGTGAAAACGTTTGTGTCTTACGAATCGCTTATACATTTAAAATTAAGGATTCAGAGAAATCATAATAACGAATAATATATCCCAGAAATATACAGTAACAATGAAATACGTTCCCGATAAATTTTTGAAATCATTTCTTTTATAAAACAATTTTTAAGTTGGGAAATTTGGGGGGATTATTAATATTTCAGATTTGATTGCGTTGAAAGTCCGACAACCATATCGGCACGCAATTATAATTTCTGAAATTAATTCATTTAAAATGAATTTAGAATAGTTCAACATCTTAACGTTCAGACCGTTAGTGGCGCTTCTTAGTTTAAAGTAATGTATTTAACACAAGCGGTCTTTCAATCTTATTATCTTTTATAAAAATTTGAATGATTTTCTTTTTCCATAAGTTTCTAATATTAAATATCTTAATTAATTTTTAATTAAAGTTCGAGAAATTAATAATGATTTTATTAGTTGTAACTGCAAAAATTAAATCTCAATTTCAATTTCTTCAGATAGAAAATTCCACTTTCTATCAAATTTATATTTTTAGAAATTTGATAAAGAGACTGTTATATAAAAATTATCTCTTTTTTTACATTCTTGTCTTTCTTTTTTGACTTTCTTATCTTTCTTTTTTTTGATATTTATTATTTACAAGGTAATAATCTCGTGCATGATGTGACTGATGGTTTAATATCATTGTCACATTTGAACTTGCGTAAGTTCCACTTCGGAAGATATCGGAAGGATTATTGAGTAAGAATTTGATAGTAACGGTATAATCAACGGCGAATATTTTATTTAACATATCAATATGGGGGTTGAAGAATTTTCCTATCTTGGATGTGGGGCATGCCAAAATCCGCGGGCGAAATCATTGATAAAATAACCGTCGAGACGAGAGCAAAGCACGTTCGCTGATAAGTGAGAATGAAGGCCAAGAGATGGAAGGTTTATTGGCTCGGATCCAGCCACGTTTTATCCGTGCTTGCACCGCCAAATGCACTTTCGTGCATTCGAAATGCGCATTTCACAAGCGTGTTCTTAAACACCTTGCAATATACAATCATATCTATAAATGACAGTACCTAGTATCGATTATTTCGAAAAAGACAGCCAGGATAAAGAGAAGCTGCCAAAATACAGACGAACGAATAAGAGAAGACAAATCATTATTCCTACAACATGTGACATCAAAAAAGATTGAATTATTTAAATTTTTCAATTTATTATTGTAGATGATTATATAATATAATATTTTACGACAAAAATAGATAGCTTACAGAAAAAAGAAAATTGTAAGATCCTTAATTATACAGTGATAAGTGCGTAGACAAACGCCGCTGTTGGTCTATCTGTGCCATATAAATGCTTAATGACGCATAAATTTTTTAACTATATTTTTCAAAATATTACTAATAAGATCAACTTAATTACTACCTACACGTCATCCATGATCTTCTCTTTAAAAAAGAAATCTAGAAATCAAACAAAAGTAATCTGAAAGAGTCTATATTATATCTATAATTAAACACACATAAATTATATTTTTATGTCTATTTTTATTCATATCGTCATTCGCGCACCTACTTCCTTTACAATCCTTTACAATCACCTAAGAATTACATAATTAATCGCGATTCGAAAAAATTAAAGATTTTAAAGGCATTAATAATCGTAAAATAAAATACTGGATATCTTTCATTACTGATAAAAGACCATGTAATGAACGGAATCATGTAACGAAAATAGACGGGGTCATGTATTATTTGATATTATTAGACTCGTGCCTATTCTTATACGCAGCCCAACTCCTATATATCATTTTCACAGTTAGGGCGCGAGTTTCCTCCTAGATTCCGCGACGCCATTGCCACTTCATCCTGCACTCGTATGCGTCGGAAAACGTGCAGCGTTAGCTCAAGTCGAACCGAATGCAAAAGACTATCAAGATATGATAACCATGAGCGGCATTCATAGCCATGTTGGTCTAAACAATCTGCCGAAGGCATCCGAATCGTGTTTCAGCAAACTCAACGATATTCGACGCGTCGTTTAGATTAATTTTCCGTTCTTAGCGCATTCGAAATGCGTCTAACTGTGTCGATATACAAAAAAAAAGTTTAGAGTTATCACTGCTATGTTAAAAAAAAGACTATCGATCATTTAAGAATACTATTGATGATATATGGTGTCGTATAGGATTACTATGAGAATCTTATCAATGCATTCTGTCGCGCGTGAGAAAAGTCGCAGAAAGATATGCTGACAGTGATATCGACCATATGAGTCATGTTTTCTTTATGTCGCATTATTTACATAGTTTTTCCTATTGATCATATAATTTAAAAAGTATATAATAAGAAACGAATTAATTTTTGTCAAAGTTCCTTTTTCACATATATTTTTAAACTTTATTTTTACATTAATCTTTATCTTTATATATTATCAAGGATAAGTTTTTATAAATATTTATAAAAATGTAAATTTTCATGAAGAAAATAATCTATACATGTATAATTACTTTATGTGTTAATAACCCAACAAATCATTTTTTTACATTGAAAATAATTACTAGATCCTTTTTTTCTTCAAATGTTCTGAGAATTCTCTTCTGAGAATTATCTAAATAATTACGAATTGTATATACAGAATCGTATTATTTATAAATCCTCAATTACAATTGAGAATCTATTAGGTTGGTGCAAAAAAGTCGGTTTTTCTGTATTGCTATTAAGAGTAGTTGTAACTTCGTTAAAAAATGAACAAAATTTAAATTTAAAAAAGGATTTTAAAGTTTTTGAAAACTCTACTTCCAAAAACTTACTATATTTTTTGAGTTTATGTAAGTTTGATAATTTTTACATATAGAAAATTATCAGCTGAAAAAAATGAAAAAATTTCTTTTCACTTTATAGATCTGTTACGTGCCCCCCCCCAAACAATCGAGAAAATTTTTTACTATCTATCGTGAAA
>NW_017257222.1:337171-376285 GCF_001594055.1 Mycetomoellerius zeteki
TATGGTTTTTTGTTCCTGAGTTACTCGCGGATTAAGTAAAAGTAGCATTCGGACTTTGATTGCTTATAACTCCGTTAAAAATCATTATATTGCAACAAAAAAAATATAGATTTTTAAAACTGATACTTCGCTTTATCAAATCCATAATTGCTAACTTTTTAAAAATATAATAGAATATATTGGAAAAGGAAAACCAACCATTTTTTATGATCCTTTTTTTTTTAATTCATGATTATTTAAATAATTATTATTATATAAATAATTTGCAGAACCTTAGATGAAAAAAGAATAATACATCACCATTAATATGTAATATCTATAAAGAATACGATAGCAAAGTCTCTTAAATGTTCTCCATTAATATTTGTACTTGTTTGCGAAAATAATTTCACAACAAGCTGTTTTCCTTATACTGACTAATAGCGCCTGTTAAGAGGAAACGATCTCGGGAGGGATTAACATATTTAACATCTATCAATCAAGCATCGCATGTAAGTAGTATCTATCGAGTCTACACGCGATCAGTCATTTTCCAAGACGGCCGTCATTGGCACCTACGGCGTCGTTCGTCGTCATCACCAGCCATCGAGCACGTGGTCGGGTTCGGTAGAAATAGCTTCGGCACACAGCGATATAGAGAATATCACTGTGTGCCGTTAACGGTGTGTGCGTTAACGGTGTGTCTTCAATTGTGTTGCGAAACACAGAGAAGTACAACGCCGAAAGAACGACTAGGGGAGACGAGACAAGAGGCCGGACGGGAGTCGTCGTGCTGGAAAGGCGAACCGCAAGAATTGGCAGAGGGAAGAGGAGAGAAAGAGAGAGAGGAGAACCGTGTCTCGTGCACGTGAACACGCGTCGATTGCTCGTGACGTACGTGAACACTATTGTCGTGTACGCATTGCGTGTGCGAAATACATCGCGCAATCGTGCTGATGCATATGGAACGAGATCCAGACTTTCAGACTCGACCAGGAAAGTAATGGAAAAATAAAAAATGAAAGAGCGGTGTGAACTTAGCGAAATAATCGAGATTGATGAGTCAGAGTAGCATAACAATTTTTGCAATGATAATAATAAATCATTATAAAGATTATAAGTGAAATAATAAAAAACCGACTATTAGTTTGAAATATGTAATATATAATATATATATATATTATTTTTAAAAACTATATATTTGCCCACAATACTACTTATGTAATTAATGTTTTTTTCACGCAATAAAGATTTGCTTAAACGCATTGAACGCGCGTTTAATAGTATCTACATTTAATTAAAACTTTTCCAAGTAGGACAGTAAACAGTATTGTGTATCGAAAGAAACGCTAGCAAACAAAAAATATATTTTACTCTCTAGAGAGATATTTATTCTCTCTAGAGAGAAACAGTAATATATAGACGAATGTGTGATGTATGTTTGCACACACACATCACACGATGATTACGCGAGCTTTTAAAATATGAAAGATAGTATCTTGTAAAGGGGCTTTGAAAGAACGTTAAATGAAATTAAAATTAAGGATATTAAATAAAGTTTTAAGTACACCTGATGTAATGCTATATTAAACTAATGCTAAAAATTCTAACATTAAATGTGACGAATGCTAAATAACTGCCGAAAACATTTCATGGGAGCCAATAAATTTTTATTTTCAATTTCAATTAGTATTAATAATACGTACCTATTCATAGTAATGAATTCATTAGATATATACCAAAAATTTGATTTTTTAATGGTTAATTAATGATAATATTTATTTCGATATATATATATTTCGAAATAATGATCCAAGATAAAGCGATTTCGAAATAAATGACTTTGTACTGAAACGTTAATATTATTGACGATAAATATTATAGACAATCTATTGGATAGAAATCCAAATAATTTTTGTATCACACGTAAGCATTAGTGCCATACAATCAACAATGATATGAAGTGTGTCGTAATTCACGTACCCATAAGAACAAAATCTACCTGATAAAGGCCTATCTTTATCGGAAAAATAAAGACGGAATAGAAATTCTCGACAAAATATCCATAACTTGTTTACGAAAAAATGAAAGCCGGTGAGAATATGATAATATATATTAATTGTTTATATAAAAAAATAAAAATTAAAAATAATATTAATATGTATATAAACGTATCATTACGTATATTATTCTCCTTTATAGATAAAACATATCGTATTTCGGTGATTATGCAGTATAAGGGATTACCCTCCAATGACCTTGACCTTGACATATGTTGTCAAAGTCATGACCCCGAGTTACTTTGAACAAATTTGTTCCTTAAAAAGTTATTAACAAAAACAGTTCATCGATAAAACCTAACTTTTGGACACGACTGCGCTCCGATGAAACAAATTCCTTGCTTTAACAGCGCAAAATATTTTCTTATATAATTTTTGTGCCTTTAGAGCAGAAAATTTGTGTTTTTAAAGCAGAGAATTTATGTTTTAAAAGAGAAAAGTATGGTTTTAAAGTAAAAAATTTGTTTGTAAAGCAGGCTAAAACCTGTTGGAGGTCACTCAAGGTCATGAACTTGACAACATATGTTATGGTCAAGGTCATCAAAGGATAGTCCCTTATACTGCATAATTAATCACATTTCTTCAAAGAAGTTTCTGAAAAAAATCTTTCAAATAAAATAAGAATATATATATTTATGAAGAAGTAAAACATCGATCTTTCGCAGAAATTCAGTTCGGAGAAGATTGAACTTCAATCTGGTCAAAATATCGGCAGTTTTAAACTTTGTTATCATCGACAGTAATTTATGGTCATGTATTGCCTCTTCGTTGCGTTTACAGAGATAAATTCGATAGGCAACGAGCTATCATAATTGTGGTAAACAGACGATATATTAATTTTGATTGACATTACACGGAACACTCCATGAACATTCTGCTCCTCTTTTTTTCGCAGATGCTCCAAATCTAAATTTAAATCAAGTATTTATGGAGTAAACTAGCGAGTATCGATCTTTCATGCAACAATTTTCTCTACGACAGAAATCTCTATTTTAATGAACTTTATCAAACTCGAAACTTTAATTCTTCCAATTTTTCCAATCTAATGTTGGAATTAATTTCGTGGAAAACCGACTAAAGTCTACTTAAAGAAAAAATTTTGCCTATTCTCTCGTAAATCTTTTATATAAACCCCCAATTATTCGCTGTTTTTATCCCTTTTTTTTATAGAAAAAAGCAAATGCAAAACTGATTGAAAATTCCGCGGATAAAAAGTAACGAGTCCTCGCGGGAATTTTAGGACATCTTTTACGCATGCCGAATGTGCAGCACGTTGTACACTATTTTTGCGATAGCAGCTAAATACACAAGTCATTCGGTGGCCTTGACGTCACCTATCGCGAGAAAAACGCACTTTGTTCTCGAACATTCCTCGAGTCCGTGTGTCCGCCGAAAAACCCCCGCAGCAATTTTTCTGGAATTGCGATAAACAGTTCTCCATTTGGATAAACAAATGCGTAATACGAGCGATGCGTTTCCGCGAAAGAACGGATATTTCGTATCCGTACTCTTATCCAGATAGCGACCGTTTTCGCGATGCGTCATCATCGAGGCAATGAATGCCATGTCTCTCATCGCGTGCACCCGCTTTTTCCTTTAATTTGCTTGGCAAAACGATGCTCTTTAAATTAATTCTTTTGCGATAATGTAAATTATTTCTGTGTGGAATAATTTTTTGTTATTTTACAAGATATTTTACTAATTATTATCGTTTTTTATTGGTGTGTATAATATGTATATACGCATGCTTATACTTAATAATTACTATTTATAATTATTTTTCGTTAACAAAATTCATTAAATTTATCGCGATATTCCGTGTCTTCGATTAATAAAGTTAAATCACTAACTTTTAAATAATTGCGTATCGTGGTACATTTTGCAGATAATAAATTTAAGTATATTTTGAATTTTTATAAAATTCAGTTCACATACTTTTTGCCAGTTATTTTTAGAGTATAACATAAATTCCTTTGATATATGTACATTGTATTGTTGTAAAATCGTTTCATATTTCTGAAAAAGAAATGTAAAAAGGTGGGCAATGTTTCTACAATTCGATACAAGCATTCAAGAAATAATAATTGTGAAAGCTTTTGCTGAGAACGGTCGTGCAGTTTACAAAGAAAAATCTACAAATTTTTCTTTTGTGAAAAAAAAATGTGTATGTGTGTGTAAAATTAGGATCCTTTTGGTCACGTCCAAGATAAAAGAACAAAAGCCTTAAATCTTTTTAAACCTAACTTCTAAGAAGAAAAAACGATTAGTCCCTTTCGGTCAAGTCCGAGTCAAAAGAAAACGAAAGTTTTTATCTCTTGAGACCTAGGACGGAAAAAAAAGGTTTGAAAGATAATAAATAAATGGTAATTAAAGTCCTGTGCATGTGGACGTTTCGAATTGTTTATTTTTTCGCATAAAAATGAAAGAAAAAGAGAACAAAAACTCCTATATGTAATATATTAATTTGTTATTGCTTTATATCTTGAGTTGAACTCGGCATAATGGCCTATCGCAAAATTAATTCTTCAAGTATTTGAATCTATATGTAATTACTCTGTAAAACTACATTTTTAAGACCTTCATAAATTCTTCCAAATTTCTAAAAGGTCCTAAAAGTTCTTTGAATTCATATTTATTTTACTAGTCGATTAGATAAAATTAAAGACGAAAAATATTTGATCTTCATTCATTTACGAGAAAATTCGAAATGCTTATTTCGGTTGGTTCTTCCGAATGCTACTATAAAATTTGATTACACTATACGAAGATTATTACAGAATTTTTATCTCCATTCAAACGATTTAACATTGAAATTAACTACAAATTATAAAATATACACTTTGAGTAGCAGATATTTAAATATTTACAGAAAATTTATGCAATAAATAGGTGATAAAAATGAAAAAAATTTCAGCGTCAGCTTTTTCTCGCGGAAATCGACAAATAACTGATCAATATGCATTATAATTGCGTAAACATTAGAAAACCAACTGTGAAACATTATCGTTGCAAGACGCGTGGACATTCTTAGCCAGCATGATTTAACGTCTTTGTAACATAAAAATCGCAATGCAAAATACTCTTTAAAAATAAAAAAGAAATTTTCCTATTTAAGATATCCGCATATCTGAAACGTAAAATGTGATATTAAATTATATGCGTTACTAATGAGACGCACGTAATATATATATATATATGTATATATTATATATATATATTTTATAAAGTATTAAAATGGATAGAGAGAGAAAACTGTCTACTAGTCTTTATTCGATAAAGTAGAGAAGGTACAAAGAAATAGATTGCAGGTTCATTCGCAGTTGATTAAAAATGTGGTCCAGATTGAGAAAGATCTTCGTACAAATAAAAAAGGCAAATTTCGTTAAATAATAACTAGTAATGCTATGTGTTTTGATATAAAAAATATTAATTGATATGATTTTTAGAAAGGAAGAAAAAGGCTTAAGAATTAGTGTAAGATTTAGTATAATCTATTTGGATAAAAGCAATAACTGATCATGGAAATTTAGAAAAATTCTTAGATAAAAAAATAGATGTGACTCATACATTGTGATAGATAGAGTTTAATAATTAATTAAATATCGATAGGTAATAGATATTTGAAGTTCGAAGTCACATTTTGAATAGAAATCTAGTAGCGCTTTATCTATCGTGCCATTTGAATGAAGAAAATCAGAGAGAGAGAGAAAGAGAGTGAATGAATGAATGATTTCCTTAGCTATTTCAAATACAACTCTTACAAATCTAAACTACTAAATTAATTTAAATTTTATAAATTTAAGTAATATTAAATAATAAGAGAGAGAGAGAGAGAAAGAGAGAGATAGACAGATATCGTTTACTTATTAAGCGCTTTAAAATCAGATTCTCTCAAGCGTTAAAAAGAAATACATAATTGACTAATAAAGTAAAAGAAAGTGAAAATAAATACTTAAAATAAAATTACAAAAATAAAAATAAAAAGAAAATTTTACAGGCGATCGTCGTAAGACGATATCGATTTGACGATAAAATTGAAAATAAAAATCAAAATAAACAAAATTTGAGAAATAGAGAGCGAGAGAGAGAGAGAGAGAGAAGCATGAACGTGTACAGCCGAACACGTGGTCTACCGCCGTCGAGACGAATATCGCGCCCGAGTACACCTCGTCTCGGATTACAGCATTTCGCGACACGAGAATTATGGAGTGCACGAAGTCGGAATTTCTTGAACGTCGCGCTCCGGAATCGCGCGTCCTTTCGAATATTTCATTCGGCACGGCATTCATTCCGAATCGAATGGAAGAAGAGCTTTTCCGAGGAATTTCTTGGAACGTTCTCTGTTTCCTGCGCGTGCCTATCGGCTATTTTTATGCAGATTTATGTCAATGACGAAGTCACGTTTGTCTCGACCGCTCGTCCGCGAGAAAGAGCAGTCCGGAAACTCCGGTTTGCACGGCGACAAGAATATACCGCGAGAAGCCGAGAGAAATATCGAGGGTTTTTCGCTTCGATTCTCACTCGCTTAGGAAATAAAAAAAAAATTGGCGGATCAGCAATTTCCGCGTCGCGTCGGTGAGGCCGGTCGAACGGCTCGGGAGAGACACATACCTTTTTTTCTTCTTCTTTCCCGCTCGTCCTCGTCGAGTCCGGGCTGTTCCCACACAAGCACGTGGCCATTTCGTCCCCTGTTCTCGCTGTCGCGGTTCATCGCGCACTCGGCACGTGGGACGAGAATGAGGAACGCGGTTTACAACGCTCCTTGAACGACGATAACGAACGACGTCGAGGATCAACGGCGATGATCAACGTTCGGCGCGATAACACGGACTGTCCTCTCTCGCGCGCGCGCGCACGTGATTCGCTGCCGCTCCTCCACACTCTCGTAACTCGTTCCGTACAGGCGCCGAAATGCGCCGAGGAGAAACGCGCCTGCGTTCTCTACTTACGCCGGTCCGACGGCGACGACGACGACGGCAAGATTGCGCACGAGGCAACGGTGGCGAGCGACGATGTGCAAATGTACACGAGACTGACGAGACTGAGAGAAGACGAGGTTAAGTCTTCGCGTGGTACGAAGTACACTGGTTATGCGGGTTATGCCGGGACGGCGGAACTTGTGTAATCGACCGGCTGTTCTCGCTGCTCCGCAAATACTCCGATAACAGCGGGTCGACAGGCGAGCGCCCGAGCGGCCGAACAAACGAAGCGGAATTCCGATTGGCGGATGAACCAGCTACGCCAGCCTCTCGGCCAATCAAAACGCAGCGCGGCAAAAATTATGACCGGAGGCGCGAAACTCGAATAAATTAAGGCACCGACGAGATATTATTAAAGACCGACATCCTTATGGGAGTTCGCGTCCTTGTTAATATCGAAGTGATTAAGAGTAAAAAAACTGATAATATTGTACTAATTTTATGATTTATTAGTTTAGTAAACGTGTTTATCGTGTACGTGCATTTAAAACTCAATAATACTCGATTTTTCTTTAAAATTGTGATTTCAGTGTTATCGTCAAAGTTCGATTGTCAACAGAGATAATAACTGCAGAGAAAAAAATTGTAATTTTTCGGCAATATATAGGATATTATAGCTTTACAAATATGCATATTTATTTATAGAGCATTTATGTAATAAAATATCATGAATTTAATAATGTATTAGTCAAATATTTATGTTAATAATAGCAAATTTATATCAATTGTCGAAAATGGCAGCGTTCTTCGATTACCTCCAAGCCCTTGGGACCCTTTTTATACCGCCGAAAATTTGCCCAGGGTTGACGGTCTTTAATAGTATCTCGTCAGTGGTGAAACCTTCGAAAACCCAGGTAGGAGGGTAGAAACATCTTTTCTCTTTAGACTTTGCGTCAAGGTACTGCACGGAGTGGTAGAAGACACAACACATCCCTCCAACCGAAGGAAACGTCACAAAAAGGTCAGGGACAAAGGAGAATTGACCTGACATTGTCATTGAAGCTGACAAAGGAAGATGGATTTCTTCCGGAAGAAATATCGGATTTCGGTTAATATTTTAATCATAATCCTAAAAGATGGAACATTTCTTACGCACGTTTTCTTGTATTCTTTTATGTGCTGAACTTCTCAACATTTATTTCAAACTGATTTGATAGGAGCATGTTGGAAATCGCATTAAAAGTAGCACAATTTCGTCGAAATCTGATCTCCGATTGCAATTTTCAATATTTTCGTATCAATTTAGCTTGAAATTGACATTTGCAAATAATTCAACACGTAAAAGAAAATAATAAAACGTGCAAGAAAAATTCCATTGGTGAAAACTGACTTATTTTATTCATTGTCCAGGATATTGAGTAAAATAGTCAATTTTAGCTTAAGCGATGACTGAAAGCGGAACCTTTCTTATACAACAGTTTTTTTCGTATTTTTTGATATGCTGAATCATTTGCGAACGTTACTTTCAAGCTAACTGTTGGGAAAATATTGAAAATTGCAATCAAAGATTAGATTTTGACAAAATTGTGCTACTTTTAATGCGATTTTCAATATGTTCCCATCAGATTAGTTTGAAATATACGTTTGCAAATGATTCAGCACATAAAAAAAGATATAAGAAAACGTGCACATAAAAAAAGTTTTATCGTTTAGATAAAAAAAATCCGGTAATTTTACCCATTTTCTTTTTACCTAAACTTTATTTTGAGACTTTTAAAAAAACCATCAGGATGGATAATAAAAAAAGGAAAAATTTATTGTCCTCTATTTCTTTTATTCTTGATTTGCCTTGCTTATACTTTCACATTTATATTGTTTAAAATTTGTTCCATCAAAATTTTAAAAGAAATTGAAATGTATAATGAACTGTCTTTTATAATTCTACTTTTAAAATAAAAATCTTTGCTTAAACTATATACCTTGAACTATGTCCATTTCTATTGATGTAGATTAAGTGGATAATGCAGATATCAGAAGGAATTTTTATTTTCTTTTTTTTTTTCCAAAAATTTATTAAAATTTAATTTATTAAAATTTATTAAAATTTATTAAAATTAGAGATTTGTAGACGACTTTTCTGATTACGAATATTGCAATTACATTGCGATTTTCTCAGTATTTTAGCCATAATTTGGCTGGACAGAAATTCATCTTTGGGAGATGCCTTCTACCTTTAAAAAAGAATATATTCTCCCTTCATTAATTTTCATTAGCTTGAGATTTGCCTTAATGATTACTAAATTGATATATTAATTTTCATTGAGTCATTGGGAATAACAGTGATTCGGTAATTATGACAATTGGAACAGAAAAACAATTACAAATTGAAGAAATGAATATCTCTATCGGGCTTTACTCCAATGAAGCATACATCTGTACATGTACACACACACACATATATATATATACTGTGAAACCGTATGATTCACTTCTAACCTTCGGACTCAAAAGTTAAATGGATTACTGCCGTGTCGGATGTGTCGTGTCGTTTTCTTCGTAAAAGTCGTTTGCTATGCACTTAGATCATAAATTATAATGATCCCAAATTTCAAACAGATATTTGAAACTGGCAGGTTTTCAAGATGCTATTTCTACAAAAAGTATTACTAATAGAAAAAGTATTGCTCTAACTCGCGCGCTCATCGTTTACTGAAAATATTTTTATATATATCTTCCCTCCAAAAAAATATATCTTTTTGCTTAACATTTTGCGAAAAATATGACTAATTATAATGCTATAACTGTAAAATCCTTCAGTCTCATTGTTGTACGTAATAGCTCTGATTATATCAGATGTCATAAGGAAAAAACTGAGTCACTGCGAAGATAATATCATTTCATATGCTTAATTGGAATCTCGGATTCATGGACACAATTTATCTTCAAGCAGATCAAAATAAATTATACTTAAGTACATAAACGAAAAAGCAAGGAAACAATTTTACTGAATAACTCAACTCGTTATTGTTACTCCTAAAATGATATTAAAATTATAAAACTGACAAGCGATCGAGTAATCAGAAATAAATATCGTATTATGTCATTCATAATTTAGGTCGCAGATGCATAATTATTTCGTTAATTATTATAACTTTTTATTTTTATTCTTTATAATTTTTATTTTTCATTTTTAAGCTTCTCGCCAACATGGCTAAAATTGCATGATGTTGCAACAGTTTCTCGTCATTTTCGCAAAGTAACGTCATTCCTGAAATAGTGGAGAGAGAGAGAGAGAAGATACAATTTATATTCAATGCACATCTGTCTTGATTTATCCTTATATCTAATAGAAAAATATAGCTAATCGCAGTTAATGCTAACAACCGTTCCATCCCGCGCGGTTTTATTTCCGATTCGAGCTTGCGTCACAAGGAAAAACGTGGATTAGATGATGCAGGGAACGAAAAATAATCAATACATGTCATGTGGAGAATTTTGGCACGTTCGAACCAACGATCGGCTATTTAGAACTTACCGTGTAGCTTTATTTCCGTCAGTCACTTTCGTGATACGGACGTGATCATAGGCATCGGATCGATACTCAACTGCATCCGCAATCGTTTCGAATTGAAGGATCATTGATGATCCGATGATGTTTTATTCCGGGAAGGATTACATTTGAAAACTCGGCTGCCGATTACGAAATCTTCGTCACATTCCGACGTGCAATTTTTAACAATTGACAAACGCAATACAATCGGAGGACCTTCCGTTTACAAATGCCATTCTCAATATCATTAATAGCGTTGTTGAAAATCTTCCGGTATATTTATGTTTTTCTCATGAAGAATCAACTTATGAATGCCTTAATTTCCGAACTAAACATTAGAAGGAAAAATGAAGATATAATGAAAAAAATTATGTTATATCAACAGCATTATTTTAATTAAAAATAATTTTGTTAATTCAATAACACTATTAATGAAACAAATATATCATATTCTTGTTTTAATTAAATGTTATTTGTTTCATTAATATCTACTATTGTTAGGGTTACCAACTCTTGGTCGCACGAAAAGAGTACATTGATATGCAAAAAGAGTATACTTTCTAAAAAAAAAAGAAAAAAGATGACGAACTTTTTTATTTTAAATGCTGGCATTCAATAAAATGACATTTTTAGAATTTTTATTGACAACGTCTATTCAGTCTTCATAAAGTTACGAATAAATATGTTTCTTTATATTTTACTTCCAGATTTTTTAATGTTAATGTTAATAAAATTGAGAAAATAAAATTGATTCATGTATTTAACATATTTTGCTATATATATTTTGCTATTTATAACTTTCTTCAACAAATATATATAACCAAATCTCTATCAAAACCTCTATATAATATGTAAATAAATATTTATATTTTACATAATGGCCAAAGCCTTAGTACAAGCCAAGCAAAACTTTTTTGTAAAGTAATAAATGTAAATATTAAATAATAATTTTTTAAATTTCGTCTCATTTCTCAAAATAGAGTACAATAAGTAAAAAGTAAGAGTACGCTGTTGTCCGACTTTGAAAAGAGTACATGTACTCTTAAAAGAGTACGGTTGGTAACCCTAACTATTGTTAAATCAACAAGATTATTTTCAATTAAAATAATGTTGAGAGAGAGAGAGAGAGAGAGAGAGATACATCATTTTTTCAGTGTATTTTTCAAAGAAATGCCTCATCTTGATGAAACACATTACAAACAAGAAAATAATAATAAATGAGATAATAAAAATATAAATCACAAAAATACAATTGCCAATCAGAGCCAACACTACGTGTTCGTGTGCGAATTAAAATTCTTTATTAAGTAACAAATTAGTTAGACATTTCGATTCTCGCTTTTTGAATCATCCACGATAATTAATAAAAACGAAAATTATTATATGGAGATTAAATATATCAATCAAATATATCAAACTAGAGCAAGTGACGCTGCGATATATAAGATGTGCGTCAACATCGATAAATTTGTTGGACTGGCAATAAGATCTCAATTATTAATTATCAAATTGAGAATCCGTATTATATTTTATATTTTATAAAATATCTTTTAATAAAAATATAATAATGATTTCGTGAAAGGCTCGACGATACTTTAAAAGTGTGGTTCGGCCAATGGGTCAGTCGAAGCTCTCGCGTCTGCGGGAATTTTATTTTGATGTTATGAACGGGATAACAGAGCAATCGATGATCGAAGATAGGCACGCGGGACTTTCCATAGTGGAAATTGTGAAGACGTAATAAGCAAATATTTGTCTGACTCTTGGGTTTGCGCCGCGCGCCGTCGCCATCATTCTCGCGAAGAATATACCCTCGCGAACGTGAGACGAAGTTGATTTGTAGCTTGCTGTTGTGTGCACGAATCATCGTCGTCGTCGTCTTCGCTGCCTATAATTGATTTGATTGCCACATATGCAGCGTTCAAAGCTATCGGTGAGAATGTGCGATTCGCGTAAATCAGAGGGAAAAGAAATCGCGGACTGTCGCCGAGTGTGTAACGCGTCTCCTCTAATCAAGCGTTAAGTAATTGAAATTATGCCGAGTCGAACGTTAATTAGCAATTATTTCTCGCTCATTTCTCGCTGATTTTTCTCTCAAATTGTAATTACAAGCAGAATAATCCCAACAGAACAATTATGTAAGGCAATAAATTAAAAAAGATCAAAAGAATTATCGTTGCCTTAAAAATCGTGGCATTAAAAATTACACTGACAGTAAACTCTGTACTTTAAAGTTTAATCTTTAAATTTATATAAAATTCATAAGCGTAAGTAATTTTTTGCGAAAAATATCTCTTCAGTCATTCAGAATTTGAACTCTTTCCTGAATTCCATGCGGACGTCTTAGACGGTTTCATAATATAAGATTGATCGGTTTAAATCATTATCAGATATTTTTGGAGGTGAGGTGATATTTTTTGCAATAAATTATTGAATTACTTAATAGTGCTTTAAAGATGCTTATTAGCATCAATAATATTAAATTACTCCAATTTAATTTATGTATTCCAGCTTCAGTTTAAGACCGTGTTTTAAGATCGATTTTATTTTTACAAGAGTCTTCTCATTAAATATATCGATGCTGCAAGTGTTCTTGCATGCCAAAGCGGAGTAGACGTATAAATAGAAAAAAATCGCCGATACTAATAAATAATTCATTATTCTTATCAGGCAGCTGAACTTATCGGGCCCCTTTATAGCGCTGTCTTATCAGCGAGCTGCAATATGCACGATGTAATCAGCGAGAAATGTTTGCACTCTCAACCGGACCGAGCCGTCACGCCAATCACACGTTTCCGACCATTTGAAAGATGCGGACCGTGTAATTATCAGGTCTACGCTAGAAAACCGTAAATTTCAAAGAACACGAGAATTCCCCGTCTCTTTCTAATTTTTTAAATTTAATTTTTCTCGCGCCTTCCGCAAGACATAATTGAGGGTCATTGAGCACGATTGTGCAATCGATGATTTGTTCGGCAATTGTGACGCAGCACATTCTCTTATGTTTGCGAATCGCATTGTATGATTTTGTTGCATGGACGTGCAACGAATCGTGATTACGAGAGAACAATGAGCGATTGCGTATCGGCGGTTCAACGAAAATTAAAAACGCGTATGATTGATTAAAGGTCTACAAAATCTTATCGAATCTTCATGTAATCTAAGTTTTATTTTATGCCATATTCATCTGCGGATAATAGATATGTGACAAGTATAAATATATCACAAACGGTCTATTTGATCTCTCTTCAAATATTTATAATAATGAACAATCAAATGTGAAAATAATTTAAGATCAAATACAATATACTGAGGTATCCTTACTATCGTAGAATTTCTAATTTTGAATATTAATTAAATAAAAAAATGAATATTATTATGAATTGCAAGATATTGTTCGTTGAGAGTGGTTGTGATTAATAAAAAAGCGTTCAAATTTAAATTATAATGTATATAATAATTATATGAAAAAATAAAATATATAATAATGTTTTTCATATTATATATTATATTATATTTTTTATAGTCTCCCTGGTTTTCAATACACCAGCGCCATTGTTTCACCAGTTTTTGTATTCCTTTAGAAAAAATCTTTTAACTGCAGATTAATCAATTATCGAACACTTGTGATAACTGATGACAAACACTTCTGAAGATAAATTTCTTTTTGGTCTTCTTGGAAAGTTTTATTCCATTTATATATATCAATATCCGATAATATCAGTCGAGGTCACAAGTGTTCGAAAGTGGATTAGTCTGCAGTCAAAAGATTTTTTTCTCGAGGAATGTATTATATAAAAAGTGCTGTATTGAAAACCAGCTATATACGAGACTATATTGAAAAATAATGACTTAAGTCTTAAACACAATAGACACAGGTAATAAGCACAGGGGCAACAGGGAATAACGAGCCGTCCAATCACAGCTCTGGGATATAATATCGAACTTATACTCCAGAGCTCTGATTGGACGGCTCGTTATTCCCTGTTGCCTGTACCTATTGCCTGTGTCTATTGTGTTTCCAGCTTTACATGGCCGGTTTTCATTTTTTGTAATAATTATTATTAAATTACAATATAACTTCTCGTTATTAAATTACACGAATCAACTAACAAACAAATTAACAACACATGGATAATATAGGTATCTACAGTTTATGTCGATAAAGAAGATCTGTAATATCTACTGCAGGTAGCTATCTATACTATCAACTGCCAGTTAATATTATTCATCGTAAGATTTATTAGCTTCTTTATTAGCAGTAAAGCAAATACTTGTAATAAAAGTATCTTCAAAGGTACACTGAGAAAAAAATGCTGTTGATTCAATTAAAGTCTATATTACGGGCTGTCACTAGCATAAGTGGTTAATTTATGTATTTATATATTTTTATTGACATAAAGACATAAATTATTATTTCAATAATCAAGGCCTTTATATCAATAAAAATATATATGAATTAATTACTTATGTTAGTGTCAACCCGTAATATAGATTTTAATTGAATCAACAGCATTTTTTTCTCAGTGTAATATAAAATTAAGATTTCATTTTATTATCAAAATTATGTCGAGATTATTTTAATAAAGGTAAAAAGATTATAAAAACATTATGTACGTCCTTAAAAACACATAATATTTATAAATCATTTTTATGAAATAATAAATAATTCTTTTAAAGTTATTTATATATATTATAATATAATCATTATATTTCTGCCTAAATAATTATTGTATTTCTGCATAATTAATTAATTATTATAACAAGTATTTTATTTTATTCTCTTTCTTGATTTTTAATTCTTAATGTATGATTAATATATGTATATTTTAAATAAAATACTAATGTCTCGATACTTTTGAAAATATAAATGTAGAAAGTATCTCTGTAAACAGATTTAATTTTAAAAAATTATTTTCATTTAATGTAGAAATCTCTATTCGTAAGATTTTTCCGTGGAAGATTACACTGAAAATATAGAAGTAGGATGTCGACGATTTTCTGATTATCCGCCCTTACGCGAATATAACGCGTGGATGGGTTAATGCCTTTATTTGATACCCGGACAACGATTACATCACACTTAGCCTTAAATGCCTCAAGTTTCGAAACGTCGACATGAAACATAAAAGCCCTGAAATTCATTATCTACTACGGTTAAGTAGAAAATAACGCCGATCATGTCATGAGAATGGCGTTGACAAAGCGTAAGTAGGAAGAATAAACGAAATCCATCTTATATTTAAAATTTCATTTTTTAACATAAAATGACACATTAGAACGTCCTCAAATTATTTCAAATTGTTTCTAGCTATTTAAATCTTTATATGTTAAAAATAGACCATATTATCATATTAAGATTCGTGGTTAATAGCAAAAGACATATTGATACGTCTAAATTGTGAATGAATATTTATCACTGTTTTTGGAATGAAATTCAACGCGTAGAACACGCGCGTACAAGAGAACGCATTGCTTTAAGAACAGAAAGGACGCATAACTTGTTGGATCTTGAACAATTTCACGAATAGTAAGCGAATGAAAAATCGTAATTTGTTTGCAAGTAGCATCTTATCCCTTTCAAGTAGACAGTGCATTAACTGCACAAACGATTCGTGTCAAGGTGTGGCATCAATAATTAGTCATACTGTATCCGCGATCCTTTTGCAAGGTTGTATCCGAGGACGCAACTTGAGTTTCCAGAATTCGTCCTCGCGTTTTATCACACATTCGAATACGAAACAACTTAATTATTAATGAAATAATCGAATATACATATACAATATATCTACACATATATATATATTATATGTAACATACAGAGTACCTCATGTTAATTCATCCAGACAAATATCAAGAAATGTGAAAGATACAAAAAAATATTAGTTTCAGATAAAAGTGGAACGGTTTCGAGGACATACTTTGATCATGTTATTTTTTTATTATTAATAAATAATAAATAAGAAAATGATAGTGAAGAAATCACACAAAATATTTATATAAAATATAGCCCGCGCGAAATAAAAAATTTATATATATATATATTTATTTTTTATTTCAAGCTATGTTCTAAATATTTTGTGTGTCTACTTTAATACTTTTGTATGTAGAATAATTAGAGAAATCATATAAAAAAAATCATACAATACCATTTTAAAAAATAGCTATCATGTGACCATAAAAATAGATTTTTTTGAAAATTAAATTTATTAGTGCACCGTCAAGCCATATAACTTTTGGCTTCATTTCTCAAGTATTTTTTTAAAAAAAAGCATTTCTTTCTACTTAAATAAAAAATAAAAGTTTTCGAGAGGGGTAAATTAAAATAGAACACCCTGCATATGTGCACTTATTTTTTATTTTAGGCTAGGTTGTTCTACATAAATATTTTGTTTGTGATTTCTTCACTATTATTTTCTTGTTTATTATTTAATAGTAATAAAGAGGTAATTTATATACATTTTTTAATAGCACTTATATATTATACATAAATTATAGGGTATATCGAAATGCACGCGAATTGAAATATCAGTAAGAAAGTTCTCGAACAAAAAAATACTTGCCATAATTTTCGAAATTTTTTAAACAAAGATTAAAGGTCATTGTACGTGAAAGTTTTAGTAACTGTAAAACCGTAAAAAACGATAAATTAATTAGCTATCGCGTAAGCAACAGGTCATGTGATTGTCTTCCCGTTAGTTAATCCCATAGACATATAAGGTTGATCTATAAGGCGTTAATCGCAATCTTTCGACGGAATCTTGCGATTATTACGGCTTTGAGGTTATGACATTTCTATGCGCGTTGCTTCTACGCATAGAAGGTGGCAATATGCTTAACCTTAACGTAATAGCACTAGTAGCCAATCAATTTATCGCTTTTTACGTTTTACAGTTACAAATAAAACTTTTACGTACAATGGCCTTGAAAACTGGCCAATTATAGATTACGATACGGCCATCTGTTGACATTGTAAACATTAAAATTATACTATATCCACGTGCGATATAACTCATGGACAAATGATAATTGGCCAATTTTTATGTTTCAGAAATTATTCGGAAGCAAATGGCAAATATTTTTATAACTTATTTTTGCGAAAACTTTCTTACTGTGAATTTTAGGACACTGTATATTTATTATGTATTCCTGTTATTCTTATGGGGACAAAGTGTGTTTTACTTAATTATAATAAAATTTAAAAAATAAAAAATTGATAATGATGACATCAATAATCGATTCATAATTATAATTTTATTTTTGAAATTTTATTTTTAAATTTTAATATTATAATATTCTTGAGGCTTTCACGGGTGTTACCTATGTGACAATCTTGCGTTTCGCGGGTTTTCTCCGTGTTCAGATCCATTCTTGGAATGCCAACGTTTCGTGAACCTTGCAGTTCACTTCATCAGGGCGAGGAGCAGCCTGATTTTAATATTATAATTAAATAATGACACACTTCATTTCTACAAAAATAGGAATACATGAAAAAATATATCGATGTATAAATAATAGTATATATATCGGTATATATAAATAATAGTATATATATCGATGTATAAATAATAGTATGTATGTATATATATAACAATCTTTATATCTCAATTCGTAAAAAATTTTAAATTACAATAAGATAGATTTCCATTAAATTTTCTTAATTAATTGATTTTTTTATGGAATAGTAAAACTTTCATTCACGGAAATTACATTTCACTTCGACTGAAGATGTTATTTATATTTTCTTCCATAGTAATCTTAAATTCCATTGTTTCTTAAAACGTAATCCAAACTGATTTAGGGCCATGGCACACAAAAACTTATAAGTAATAAAATTTGTAAGCAATAAGCTTGTAAGCAATAAGCTAATTAGCTAATCACATTAAGGACATTAAGGCCATAATGTAAGCAGCCAATTCGACATGTTGATTTCCTTACTACTTCCTTCTTATTGTTTAAATTTCTTTGTGTGCCACGGCCCTTACAATCACAAAAAAACAGATAAACCGCAAAGTTTAGAAGTATAATTAGATGTACCGAGTACTGCGAAGATGTACCGAGTACAGTATAAAATTTCGACAGGCGCTTTCTACTTTCATTTTTCGTGGCTCCGATAGTATTAGATGCGATTTAAATTTTGACACATATAACTTCTAGGAATTATCAGGATTCCTGAATTAATTTTTGTACAGGATTAAAAACTGTACTGTTACCGTACATCTCTCTTTTACATTCTTTTTCAAATCCAATTATGAGGTCGATCAACAATCTCGTAAAATGCTCTCGTATCTAATTTTATTTTATTCGTGAGTGATTTTTTTACGAGAAATTGTGAACTCCGCTGCGTATTTGTCGACGATATCACATATTGTTCGCGACTTTATGATATTTTAGTAAAAATAAGCACGTTACCGAATAGCCGATCAATTATATGCTGCATAGTAAAGTTATCATGAGTGACTAACAATAAGTCAGGTTAAAAATATTATCATTCTATATTGTAAAATTGTAATGTAAAATTTACATTTTATATGTTTATCACAACTTGACACACACATTTATTCTATTTGTTCTACGATTGCCATAATTTTCAGGGTAAATCTAAGAAAAAATTATCTCTGTGTAGAAATTTAAGTTTTCACAAATACTTTTTATTACAAATTGATTATTATATATATATAAATTTATATATATATAAATTTAAAAATTAAAAGGAAAATATAAAAATGATAAAAGATGATAAAAACAAAGACAATAAATCTAACGTGAAAACTTAAAATATATCAGAACCGCTTTTTTTCCTCATAATGCTCATTTATTTATTTATTGATGTTATAGTAAAATTCCCCAAGTCTTGAGGAGCTGTGAAGTTAATTATTAATTGTCTGATTGTATCGTTTTCAATTTTTAGTCTGATAGGGGTTGATAAGCTAGTGAGTATTCACAGAATGTTACAATGATATAAAGTTTTTATATCATATCTTTTCAAGTTATCTTTGAAGAGTTTCCCCATTGCACAAAATTGCGCAATATTGCTCTTTTATCGCATATATCGCAACAAGTCACAAATCTGCTTTATCGTGATAAAACATTGCTTTAAAATCGCGATACGATAATTATCAATGAAGACCAATTTCGTCTTTTTCAATGAGATTAAATCGTCATATAATTTTTTACATAATTGTATAATAATAAAATTTAAAAAATAATTTCAAAAATATTGTCTTTTCGACAATGTCTGATTGTTTTCAATTATAATGTCTAATATTTTATGATTGATATACAAAACTATTGACATATAAAACTAACGGTTTTTGGAAAATGAATTAATTGAAAAAAAGTAATCTTTATACTCTCTCTCTCTCTTAGAAGATTTGCTTTAATATTTATTTTTTTCTTTCTTTTTTGTGAACAAAATGATATCAAGTTTTTTCTGCTATCAGGTTAAAAGTCAAACGTTATTACACTATATGTATACATATATTTTTTAATATAACGACATGAATAAAATTTACGACATCAAAATATTAATATAACACAAATTTATTTTAATAAAGGTAACTCTTCAGAAAAATTTACTTGAGAAATACAATAATTATAAGCTATTAAATATACAATTTAAAATTGTGCATAATCTATTAATAGTCAACACTAGATATAATCAGACATAATAGCCAATTACTCATCAGATTACGATTACCGAGCATATTGCATCCCGAATACAATGCGATGGAAAAATACAGAGTTATGCATAGGCGGAATCGATCAATACTGCATCAGCTAAAGAAAAAATTCATTGTACACGCATTACGTCAATATTGCATGTATTACTATGAAAAAAAAACTAATCGCGAATAATTTATTTATTCAAGATTATATATGCACTTTGGTACAAATTAAAATACAATAATTCTCTCGGCTATTAATGACTTGAATCATTGTATTGTAAAAATAAATTTGAGATAAATTTGCAGAAAGGAAAAGAAAAGCAGAATATTGATCAATCGCTTCAAACATCATAAATATAAATTTTTTTCCTTCTACATGAGAGAGAGGAGAAAAAAAGAAAAGAAGAGAGAGAGAGAGAGAGAGAGAGAGAGAGAGAGAGAGAGAGCGAGAGAAAGGAAGAGATGATTTTTATTAGTTAATCTTTTGCGTTAAGATATGATCTCTTGAATCGTGTTTTGTAGCTTTACAACAATTAGCATAAATATCGTGCGAGTTATTTTCCAGAGAGTTTTGCAGTGAAACGCGACTCATTTTAATGCGCGGAAATTTTTAAAATGTATAATCATCACGAAAACGAAATGTTTTTTTCTTGGAAGATTACACTAATTACTGACGGGATCACAACATTGTTCAACGATATAAGATACAAATGATCTTTCCAGTGACTCGTCCAAAGTTCGAATTCTCGGTTAAAAATTAAAAAATTCCTACATTCGAGTTTTAAGTTGCGTTATTCATTACAAATACTGAAAGTCTATAATGCATGTTATGTATATTAAATCTGCAAAACTCGCAATGAATAATGTAACGCAGCCTAGACCGCATTGTGGTTGATTCGCAATTAGCGTAAACCGCAAACAAGAAGTTTAAGAAAGTAATTTCAATTTAATATTTCTGAAGTTTAAATGACATTAAATTTTGAGAAAATATCGTTCTAAGCACGTAATATGTTAAAATCCTGCTATCACCTTCGCGACAATAGCTAGTTTCCAAGCAAAAGTCCGAATTATGAAAAAGAAAATAGAATTTAAAAATAGTACGATTGTTTTATATATATATATATATATATTAATAAAATATAGCATAACTGTGCACGTTTCAAATTTCTTAAATAAGTTAATCATTGATATGTCGTAAATTTACTTTATTTCACGCTATAAGATTCTTGAAACACAAAAAAGTAACAGGGCAACTAGTTCAATCTAAAAATTGCCAATCTCGGCTGTTCACGTGTGCGTCATTAATTACAATTAATTATGTAAGTTGTAAACCATAGTATTTGCGTCAGAATAGAATTGCGATGATTATACATCGTTTACTACAAGCTCGTTACAAGTGCAATTAACGCGAGGAAAGTAAACGAACACGAACTCCATCGACACCTTCTCTGCCATTAATTGCTTGATATTAGAGTACCACGACTCGTATGTCAAGTATATCATTGAAATCGTTGTGTGAAATCGAAGTTTGGCATTAGAAACATAATTGTAATTAAAACGTTATAGGCAGAGATGATTTTTAACTTATATTGCGCAAATAATTATCATTTACATCTTAATTTGTGATAATTTTATAATTTTTTATTTTGACTTAATTTTTGTTTCTTGAAAATTTAAATATTATATACTTGCTAGAATAATATTCTGTTTCAGCATATGTCGTTTGACAGTATACTGTATGTGACAATCGATATAATGATTCGGTCGATTAATTGTTGCATGCAACAAGATAGACCATTTATGATAACGAAGAAAGAACACTACATAGAAAAGTAAAGAGAGTATTTATTATTCCAGACAGATATATAGCAGATAATACTGTGATGTAATTAGCTAATCAGGTGAAGTATATTTGATGATTAAAGATGCATTAGATGATAATTTGCAGAATTGATAAGTGCAGCGTTAAGTACCTTCGTACTTATAACATATAACGAAAATCCGATTAGAAAATCTTTATAAATAATTACTCATGAAATGTATCATATAATAATCACATATTTTAGTGAATATTTTTATGCAGTACATATTAAAATTTTTTTACTTAAAATTGATCGCAGATCTCGATTCTATTTAATCAAATCGCTCGTTGAATTCCCATTTTTAATTAATGTCACTAATTTAGTTCTGATATCAGAACTGAAGTCTATTTTTGATTTTGTGACTTTGACTTTGACTTTGTCACTTTGTTTACGGTTGTGCGAATGGTAACTCACGTGAAGCAAGGCATATTTATGCAGGAAGATATCTTCAACGCAATTTACCGTTTCGTCAAACATTTGCGAACATTCACCTGTATTTCGGAAACTAAGCCGTTTAGGACACATGTTTATATGGACTTTTTTTACTTGAAATAAATCAAAGAATCGCTCTATTGAATATGGCAACATAATGAAACGGTAAATGCAGCCCTGATATTTTCATTATAATCAAAACATATACAGGGTGTTAGTTAAGTTATGCTCTATTGAGTATGTTGCCATACTCAATAGAGCATAACTTAACTAACACCCTGTATATGTTTTGATTATAATGAAAATATCAGGGCTGCATTTACCGTTTCATTACCGTTTTAGTACAGAAAGGATAGTTGTATTTAAGAGACATTTCGCAGACATAAAACAAATTCTGCAATATAAATTGATATATAAACATTTCTTGATAAATACATGTAATTTAAAAGCATTCATTCGTGTAAGTCAAAATAACCAATTTTATTATCAATTAACACAACTTCTATTACATTCATTCATTTTTAATCTGCTAAATGCCGCAAAATTAAAATAAAATTTACTTACAAATAATTTACGATTTGGTAATATTATTAAGATATTGATTTTTACAATGATGATATACAGGATTGTCATTAGTCAAATATAATTCTAAGAAAAAAGTTTCACCAAAAGTAAAACTGTGCTGCATCAAATAAATTTTTTAATTTCAAAAAATAAAACACATAAGAATAAAAGTACATAAAAGTAGTCACAAGATAATTCCAAAAATGGATTATTCTAACGGTGTAGGAAATATACGCTAAGAACTGAAACTACATTTTTTGCCAGAATGACTGCAATTAAATAAAATCTTATTCATAGACAGATAAACGATTGCGCATATATTAACATTTCTATTTGTTTTCAAGGTTATGAAAATAAAAAGAAACATCGAGTTACGCTGAATGGCAAGGAACTGTTATATGATATTTACGAGATATTTAGAGTCTAAAAATGAAGACAGTCGATAATGAATAATGACATTGAAAATATTTGACTATTATCATATCGCTAAATAGCAATCCCAATATGGCAAGAATTTTACAAAAACCTACAAGAAGGTTTGATAATGGACGTAATTTTGAAATCTCACAATTTGATTGACTACTAAAATTGTATGTTTTTTTGTTGTAATTTATATATCATAAAATATCATCGATGTCAGTATTTTTACCAGAAATGTTTGATATCTGTTTCTAAGATATTTTTCTTAATTATCTGAGCAAGTAGCAAACACAAGGAAGACATTAGCGTAAACATTAATCTTGTGAGGACTTATCTAATAGTAAATAAGTAAGTACATATAGAAGAGTGACAAATAATTGCTATTGTATCCTATAATAATTCAATGTGTGACACAAGCGACTTAATTCGTAATCCACGTTAGATAGGGAGTCTTCCGCAAACTACAGATATGTGATTGATGAGCCGTTAGCTTGATTATTGAATATGATAACGATTTTGAGACCTTCACGAGATTCACGTGATATATACGCAATGACAATGACTGATTCATCATTGAAGAAGTTATTGCACATCGACGACGTTACACAAAGTTTTTCGAAATACTCTATCATATCTCACCAAGTAATTGCAATCTTTATTTAGTATTAATATTACATATTAGTATTACTTTGCAATCAATATAATTAAAACTTGCGGAATTAAAAAAAAGATGAACACTAGAAACAGAATATTTTGATTTACAAAATTAAAATATGAAATATTTTATTATTTGTACAATAACTGTTTATTAAATTAGTGCCTTAGTTGTTAAAGATGTTGATTCTTTTTTCTTTTTTTAAAAAAACAGAGTAATATTTTTAATTGATATTTGGATTCTTCATTTTCTTTTACTTTGCAATTGTCTAATTTCAATAAAAATTAAGGAACAAATAAGTGATGTATCTATTTTCATGAAGATTAATATTTTATTTTTATTTACCGATAATTTTTTTGCACCTGTTACTTAAATTATATAACTATTAATATAGGCGTATAAGTCGAGCATGTTGAATCGCTCGGTTAATTAATTTCAAAAGCAATACTGCATGTAATGCGTATATTTAATGTTTACTCGATGTAAAAATTCAGAAGAATTGCCTGGAAAGCGCAATCAACTTAACTTACAATGAATTAACGGTTGTCGCTTTTTTCAACTTTCCAATTCCGATAGCTGTTCCACTTAATTCCAATCGAAAAGAATTTGTGTGAAAGCGACTATTCACGGTATAATGCCGGTTAATGCTTCATTTTTTCCTTATAAGGGTAGATTTCCAAAGGAATAAAAATAGCGAAAGCGTTAATAAACCGATTCGGACCTTGGATTAAAAATATAAACAAGAATATAAAAGAAAAGTAGAGATAAAGTTTGTCACAAGAAATCTGTTCTGATAATTCATTAAAATCTGTCAAAAAATATCTTTTTTCAACTTAATATCTTAAATCTTTCGATAACCAGTCTATTATTAAAATATCATCATATAGTAGATAAGATCAATTACGATTATTATACAAGGTGTCCTATTTTAATGTCTCACCCCAAATAACTTTTATTTTTGATCTTAGAAAAAAATGTTTCAGACAAAAGTTGTATGGCTTTGAAGGGGACATAAGATGGTGTCATTAGTTTGACCTTGAACAATTGCTTGAAGGTCACGTGAAGGTTACCTTCAATTTCTTAAATGGAAACCCTTATTTTTCATTGCATATTTTTGTAGTTTATTCGAGAGCTTTCCAAAACACTATAATAAAATATTTTTTCATTAAGTACTTTTTTAGTTATGATGCTCGAAAGTTACAGTATCAGAAAGTTACAGTACTTTAGCATTATCCAAGGTGTCCGACCGACAGCTAAAACCTCTTAAATCATGAATATGTTCTTGATTAGTACATTTTCATTTTTACGTTAAAATGAATTTTTAATGTAAAAATGAAAATAAGATGTACAACTTCCAATGGCCTTGATTTTGATAAATGTTATCCAGTTCATGATTTAAAAGGTTTTAGCTGTCGGTCGGACATCTTAGATAATGTTAAATACCGGAGGTACTACGAGGTAAGCTACAAGAATATGCAATGAAAAATAAAGATTTCCATTTAAGAAATTGAAGGTAACCTTCACGTGACCTTCAAGCAACTATTCAAGGTCAAACTAATGACACCATCTTATGTCCCCCTCAAAGCCATACAACTTTTGTCTGAAACATTTTTTTTAAGATCAAAAATAAAAAAGTTATTTTGGGTGGGACATTAAAATGAGACACCCTGTATACTGATAACAATCGTTCGAAAAGAATACGTAAATGAGTATTCTCGGGACCTTGTTAATCGTTGCGACATGGAGAGAAAAGAAATCCGGAATTGTTTTTAGCGTGGAGACGAAGAAAAAGAAGAAATAATCACAGGTTTTAAGAGGTTACGAGAATGTCAGCGTAACAGTTCAGTGGACCGCGGAAAATATAAAAAGTAGAAAACAGAAATTTCAATTTCAGTATTGTTATGAGTACGTGAATCTCGCCATTCGAATTTATATCTAATATTATTTAACATTATTCATATTTCAATTATAGTTTCTCTGTAACATCACAGCAAGACATTGTCATGACAACATATATTGTCCGTCGACCGTCACGAACCTGTCACTTCTTTATTCTTCTCACCGGAAAACACGCAAGGCTGTACTAATCAAGAATATATTTTACAAACTCGTATTGTGTTCCTCATAAATAAAATGAAACATTTTATGACCGCAAATTGCGCTTAATTAAAGAAAATGTCAACAATAAATCAATAAAATCCATAAATCTAAATTATAAAAAATCATTTAAAAAAAAAAATTCTGAAAGGATAATTATTATTCATATGAACATAAGTACTTCAATATAATTTCGTTATAAATTCGTTTAAAAACATTTTCTTTAACAAAATAAAACTACAATAAATATTTAAAATTGAAACAAACGTTGTCGATCTCTCGCGCAACGTTTTGATTTGTACGTATGTAAATACTTATGCTATCTACGTCCAAATTTATTGTGTCATTTGGTTTCACGATGCAAGTCATTCGAAATTGCAACAAATGCCTTGAAAAAACCGCAAAACAAAATTAAAGTTGCATAACGAAATTATTTTACATTTTTACTGAAAGCCACAGACAGCGTGAGATGTTACGTAGCGAAGGCGGGCTAATTAGAATCTCCAGTAAGTAATTATCTGACGGTACAGTTTACTTAACATTACGTAAAACTGCCGGTGAATGCTTCCAAATCGTCATTTCAGACAATCCCATTAGGTGCAGGGAATGCCAACGAAATCACGTGATCTCATTACTTCCGGGTCGTGTGTCAGATACGCGCGAATGCATCAAACGAACTGCCAGTAGGTGATCGATCGACTTACGTAAAAGTATCGATGTAATGAACCGTTGTTTGTTTCGCAAATGTGAAATGCAAAGTCTTATACAATATCAGTAATTAATAATTACGAATATTATTCAGCATTAAAAGCCATCTGTAAAACCTGTCACATTAAAAAAATATATGTGCTTGCACTCTTTATTATATTTTCATTAAATGAATATAAAATCTAAATTTTCTCAAATTCGCTGATTTTTATCTTAATTCTTAAAAAGAAAAATAAAAGGAAAAATTTAGATTATAGTAATCGATATTCATTTTTACTTCAACAAATTAAATAACTTAGACCTATTTTTTGAATAACTAATTATTAAATAATTTGACAATTAACACGAAATAAAATACAAAAAAGCTAAAGGTTGCTTAAGAATTCAAAAAGATAATATTTATAAAGTTTAATTATTTAATCAATTCTTAGAAGAAATTTGGAATACTGTGTCAATTATTTGATAAAGATCAACATTATTTGATAATACCTATGAGATAATTAATATTAAATAATTTGAGTTACCTCAAATTACCACAAGACAAAATTAAAAAAAAAAATAACTTTATAAATAAGTTTTATTAACCGCATCTAAAATCATCTGAATCATATTTTTAATTCTGGGAGTATTCCTGACCTCATGTGTCATCGTTTCTTTATATTGGTTGCAAATTAAAAAATTGTAAGCAATTTAATACTTAATATACATATTACAATTTGTCAGTTGTAATAAACGGACAATCACAGTATTGAATCGTGTGAATATACCGCGATTGACACACAAAACTGACAATATAGTACAATTCTACCGAATTCGCGACTAGTCATATTGTAAAACTCATAAAATTATTCAACTTTTAACAAAGTTAATATATGGCTAATTAATATGGCTAATTAACCATTCCAACATTGACCTTGCATTCGAAAGTGAGAGTAGCGTTTTAGCATTTCTACAAACTATATATATAACAAATCAGCGGGTAATGAAAAGATTCAATTCTATCTGTTGAAAGTGACAATGAAGTCAAGAAATACGATCGCCTGAAGTAACAGCCATAAATCTGTCGCTGTATTTTTTATACTATTATTTACTTAGACTATCTGGAGCAGTTATTTAGATTTTATAAATATATACACATGTATATAAACATATATATATACAGGGTGTTTCCAAATTAAATGGCAAAACTTCGGGAGCGTGTAGAGGAGTAAAAAACTAAGAAAAAAAGTCCTATAGACATATGCTCCTTTTTGCTTTGTTTCGCAGGAAATCACGAAAAAAGAAAAAAATATATTTAATTTATTATTTTAATTATTTTATTTATAAACTTTTTAATGAAGATTTTGTTCGAAATGTGCACATAAAGGCTTTCAAAGAGCGACTGACAAATTCATAACAGAAAGTGGAAAATGTAATCAAATATGTCGGTGCTAGATATGGCAAGAAATGTAAACATTTTTTTTCGATTTCTCTGAAACGGAGCAAAAACGAGCATATGTCTATAGGACTTTTTTTCTTAGTTTTTTACTCCTCTACACGCTCCCGAAGTTTTGCGATTTAATTTGGAAACACCCTGTATATGCATATACGTATTTTTTTACATTAAATTAAATATGTATATATGTACATATATTTTTTTATTATTAATTTAATTATTAAATATAATCTCAATATAATTTCCGTCTTCAATATGTCCTTTTCTTTTGAAATAATTTCTTTCCAAGTTATTAACATTCTTTCATTTTCTCTAGTTTTTCCCATACGATAAGAAAAGAACAAGTCATATTTTGGTGTAAATAACATAATGTAAAATAGTTGCATCACGTTATATGAAATATTTTAATTTTGCATGTACTATTAAAATAGCGCAAACTATGCGCTCGTAGCAAGCGTGTTCTGAATACGGCCAATATGTAGAATTTACATTTACTATAGGATTAATCGATAATTTTACTTAAATTTTATAATTTCAACAATTCAACAGTTCAAATTTTCATACTTTAGACGCACAAAAAGTCCTTATATTTATTTATGATAGAAACACGACAAACAAAACATAAAATATATTTCGTGCGTTCAAATTAAATCGAAGATCAAATATCTTAAAATAACTTATTTATATACATTTGACTATTTATACTTAAGATTACATGTATTAGATGAGTGCAAAAATTTGTGCCCGATTTATTATTCAAAGTTCAAATAGCTGCAATTTTGTTAAAAATAAACGAAATTTAAATTTAAAAAAAGGGCTTTAAAGCTTGAAATCTCTACTTTCGAATGGTTACTATATTTTTTAATTTATGTGAGTTTTGTAATTTTTACATATAGAAAACTATGAGTTAAACAAAAATTTTTTCTTCACTTTGTGGGTCTGTCACATGTCCAAAAAAATTTGCGAAATTTTTTGAATTTCTAATGTAAAAGCTTAAAGTTTTCCCTATAAAATCGTTTTTAAAAAATGTCTGTACGACTTTTTGTTACTGAATTTTTGCGAATTAAATAAAAAGAATATTTTGACTTTGATTGCTCGTAACTCCATCAAAACCATCGTAATTTAAAAAAAAAAGACAGATTCTTAAATTCTCTTACAAATAGAGTAAAATTTAGATTTTTTATTTTATTTTTAACAAAAATACTAGCTGTTTGAATTTTGAATAATAAATCGGGTATGATTTTTGCACTCATCCAATATATTTGAAAAGTCATTTAGAAGCCGGACCTCTGCTTTGGTACGAGACTAATTCATGATCATAAAATACCTGCTTATTTACCTTTAGGAGCGGAAATTTCCACATCGAAGGTCTCGGATTTCTTCATCTCAGATTTCTTTCGATCTGGGGTCATCGCGTTCTCAACCATATTATGTCAGTTACCATCAATGTCGAAGAATCGATCGATAAAGGAGTTCGTCGGCGCTTTAGAGTATCTAACGAAGAAAGCTTCGTCTGGAAAGTTGACGTCAACCCTGTTCCGCGTGTAACACGCAGTGCGACGGTCACTCTGACACTGTTACAAACACGGCCAAACTCGCGACACTTAGAGGCGAACACCTCGCGCATGTCGGCCAATTAGACCACGCCGTGGGAGCCCCACCGGCACGGCTCCCAACTCCTCTCCCACGAGCGGTGTGCTTTTCCTGAATCGCACCTGTGTGCCTATCAGCGAATCATAAGTAAAAAGGCAAAGCGAAATGGTAAAGTTCTTAAGAACAATACTCTGCACACGCGCGTGAAAGATAGAATTGTCTAAAAATAAACCGTCTCAACGATACAATGGAATATCTCGAAAGGAGCAGATTCCAAACCAATGCGTGATACGATGTGAGGCAAGTGCACGGTGTACACAATAAATATGTACAGAACGTCTTAAGACTAACGCTATTTTCTTTATTCGTGAATCTTTGAGTAATGCGAAGTTAAGCTGTCCTCTCGCTTCGTATCTTGCAAAAGCATCTTTCATTTGCAAATCAAAAATTTTTTATCATTTTCTGAGATCATTCTCCTTAATGTTTCAACAACCTAAGTTAATTCTTTCTTAACAAAATTATTGGAGAAATCGTTGCAAGTTTTAAATCTTTTACATTTATTTACTATTATATAGAATTTTATAAAAGAATCGTCAATGTCAAATAGCCCTATCGGAGGTAAAGGCGATTTTACAAAAAGTTATTCGTATCTTTCGAGCTATGGAATAATCTTTTATTATTGTACATGTACGGAATGTTACGTCCTTAAATCGTGTTAAAATCAATTTCAATGAATACTTGCTTTGTAATTGTAATATTTAATGGTATGTAAGCTTGTGCATGCGTAAATGCACGCTATTTGACACTGCCATTTGTTAGCTACTTTTTATGTTTATTTTCTTATTTCTTTTTATTTTTTGTATATAAGCATTTATCTTTTTTCTCTTTCTTTTTAATGCATGTACGTATTTGCATTTTAATAATGCTTGCTGATATTGTATTGTTCTTACACTTAAAAGAGGATTGCATCCCAGAACGCCTAATAAATAGTGAGTCATTTATTCGTTCATTCTCTCTCTTCCTCTCTCTCTCTCTCTCTCTCTCACTCTTTCACTTATTACTATTATATTTGTTTTATTCACTAAAGTTAACTCATTTAACTAACTCACTATTACTTAATTCATTTAATATCAATAACTCAAAAATATTTATATTTGAGACACGTAGTACAAGAAAATTCATGACTATTTAATGATAAGTTATAGACTATATGCTAATCAAATCAGTTAAAATGCTAATTAAATCTCTTAAAACACTAGCCATACGCGTATGCAGAAAAACAGCTACTAGAAGAATTTGTGCGGCAAACATACAAGTTTGCTAATTTTGAACAGTTATCTGATATGATAATCAATAAAATGATATATGCAAGATAAGTTATTTAAATTTGAAAAAAGAATGGTATTAGTTGTTTCTCAATGTCAACGATGTGCATCGCCAAATCTACTCACAGTGCCAAGGCTAACCAGTATGTAAAAGAATTCCTCTCGTAATTGTTTGTTCTGCGAAAAAAAAATAACTATTACAATATTCTTTTGATGACTGTAGATCTTTTTACGTTTCTTTAAATAAATTATTTTCAGTGTGAAAAATTACAAGATGATTGCTTTTTCTTAAAATTGCAATATTAGACACGATCCGAACTATCGATTTCGTAACACTGGATATAATTAATCTTGCGCTATTCGATGTAGTCTAAAAATCGATCACTACTAATTATGTCAGATAAACTTATTGACATATAGAAATAGGAAGCTGAAGCTACCATATAACTTTGTAATTCCTGCCCCGATCCTGTTAAATGAATCAATAGCGAATGTTTCAGGAATGCAATCAATTCTAAACAAATCGAGACAGTTATTTATCGTAAAAATTACGATTATATATTTATCGTAAATATTTATCGTAAATAATTAGGGGAAGGTCACCGACATACCACTTTGTTTTTAGACAATATTTCTTAAATAAAAGGTAAAAATACAACTTCAAAAACATAAATACAAACTAAAAAGTGTTTTCTATCACAGATAATATAAGCAGTTTTTATAATACTGTTTGCAATTTTGCAATAGTTAAGTTTTTCATAAGTTATGTAAAAATGAGCGTCTGACAAAATGGGCTCCAAAACTGACATAGTAGGCAATATATATATATAATGCCAACATTCCTATTCTATAAATAAAGATATATCCTATTCTGTAAAGAAAACTAATTTATGAAACTATAAACATTTAAAATGACATAATATTATCAATAATACAGTCACTATTATTTTAATTACACAATTTGCAAAAGAACACCGTAATAATTTTCTTTTCGGATTCATAGACTTTGTTTTTAGCTGATTTGGTATAGAAATAAGCCACAAATATATGAATTATGAGTTTGTACTTCTTTAATTAGCTGAACAGATCACGTTTTTATTAGTATTAATAAGATGCAAAGGTTAGTTTTTAACCAATAAGGGGATGTCGCTTTAGGAGACCTATGTTAGTATCGATGACTTTCCTCCTCTAATAATAGAAACTTATCAGACAAGAATTCAGATAGATCGATACGATCGATATAGATTCCGGCTCAACAGACAGATTAATCCAATATATCATATTATCTGTGATATAAAAATTAATTTTGTTCTAATAATATATCTGTGAGTCAATCGAATAAAATATGAAGAAATATTGCAAAAGACAATTCATTAAAGTTATGTTATCAATTATGTGTCTTTCTTTCAGAAGTGTACAACGAAACGTAGACGAGCGAAAAATCACCGGTTCACATAATGCTATTGCTTCTGCGGAGAGTCGATGACTGCATGCGCGAGTTCGCTAAATCTCCGAACAGAAATTCCAAGGCGGACGTCTCTTAACGAGAACTACTTCTCCACACCGGAATCGTAACTCATTCCTGGCACGAAGACTCGTTCACGAGGTAATGACTCTCGCGATGTTGTCGGAGTCTCTTATTTGCGGCGTGTCACCGTCATCGTCATCATCATCATCGGTGGGCCTCTGAGTGACCCACAGACCCCATCACTGTGGCCTCATTCGCGGGTCGATAAACTGGCACGTCCACCAAGTCGTAGCCAGTAGCGAGTTATACCAGTCCTGTCCGTCCCTTCCACTTCCGTCAATTTTCTTAACATAGTCACCAATTTAAATGACGCAGGCGATAGAGAGATTGAATACATTGTGCTTGGCGTATCCGTGTGATAAAGACAGCATATACATTCTTTACAATGAAACGGCTAGCTAATTATGTAATAGCTGCATTGTCGCGTTTCTCATTCTGCATTCTTCAAACATTAAATTATTTCTAACGTTTACAATGTGGCGAATTTATTTATTTAGATTTTACAAAGCATATTCAGCGAGAATATACTAACGCGAATTGTAATATTGTAAATGTGAAAATCGTAATGTTTATCGAAATATCTCGTATCCCACAATTATCTATTTTGGTATTTCTAATAAAAATTGTGTGTGCGCTGAAAAAAAATTTACTAAATCTGAATAATATTTCTTTGAGTATTAAGTAAACATTTACTCACAGTAAATAAATATTTACTCAATAAAAAAACAATTAAATCAAATTAATGATTTTTATATCAAATATATGTTTACATTTAGTAAATATTTACTTAGAACTATTTAAACAAATATTTATTAAAATTTAGTATTTTTTCAGTATGACGCATTATACGTCATATTTTCATCAATATTACGATTGTTCCGTGATCATACATAAATAAACTCACAATCACAGCGACACTTTGTATGTTTTATCAAGTTATATAATACCAATTACATCCACCTACGATGGTCCCGATGATTTACGGAAACTTTTGTCGCGCTATAAAAAAGTTTCCGCGGCGAAAGCGTGCTCGTAATTTTACCAGGTCGTATTTCGAGCGACGAGAAAGTGTAGCGTCGCAACGTGTTTCCGTCCTTTTCCTTTTTGTCAGTAAACGAGCTATGTAGTCTAACCATTTTACCAAGTCGCGCATAGCAAAGTTTCTTTCCGGCTGGTAAACACGAACTTTCTTGCGATTTCGATTTCGAAACAAAGTCACGGTCAAAGTAATACGTCAAAGAACTGATTGATTATTATCAGCTAACTGCGTGAATATAAAAATCGATAAATATTCGATATTCAAAACTCCGGAAGTGGTAAATGTCTCAATAAAATTGATACTTTCGATAAATATTTGGTAAATGTGAAATTCTCCGACATTGTCGCGATAAAATTGCGATTAAGATTTGAGATTTTAATGTGATCTGCGCATTTCAGTAAAGCAATAGCGAATAAATAATTCCTAATACCATGATTAGGAATGACTAGGAATTATAATCTTTAAATTAATTTTTTAAATGGCGTATCAGATTGTCTTCACAGATAAACTCAAAATAAGAATGTGACGACTAGAACATATCTCTCTCGAAAGAGGAAATTCGCAATCGTAGTTACTTCCACGAAGTCTTATCTTGCGCAATGGATCATCATCTTGTCTACAAATATTCGATCGCGATCGAGAGTCGTACATTTCATGCAGACTATTAAAGAACGGTAATAAAACTGATTGTTAAATCGCGCTCCGCGGATTTACGGTCTTGAGATGGTTAATTCTGAGCACGTGCTATGCAATGTTTGCTTATATCGATCTACTGATCTCGTGAACAAGCACTGATAAGAAGCAGGAGGCTCGTCTCACGTGACAATCACTAACTAATCACGCGAGCAGCCGATGCAAGCGACAAGCAAAGTCTCGGTCTGTACGTAGTTAAAAGCGTGATCTGCGAAATATCTATTAATTCTTCGTAATCCATGAGAAAAATTTATTTCAATAAATAAACTTAATGCGACATAATAATTGACTATCTTTATATCCAAAGAATTTTATTACAAAAACAATCTATGAAGATTTCATGTGCTTGAAGAACAGTACGGCCGCTGCGTTCAGTTCATCATATAACGCAGAAATACAACAAATTAAAAAAGATTCTCAATTTTTCTTACATCTGTTATTCATTCATGCATTTATTTATTCATGCTTTTCCTCAATTTTTAAGCCATTTATTCATTATTTATTTATTTACTGAAACAAGAAAAAGGATTAAAAGTGCAAAAGTAATTTTAAGGACACGTGAAACGCAATCTCCTTTAGAGAAATCTGCTCTGTATTATGAATTGAATTGTTGCGCAATCATCTCTTGTCTACGTGAAATGTTGCAATGCAATTGTCGCGTATCTCTCGTCTTATAATTGCGTGATTTGTTCGCTTCGCCTTAATTGCGGAGATACGCCGCGTGATCTCCTCGACAAGCACGATTTCGCACACAGGTGAAATGTTTGGGAAAAGTGAAAAGTTTTCTTCCGTGCATGTTTTCTCTCGTTAATTGAGAATTTATAATGATTAACATGTTCAAGAGTGCTCGTCAACTTATGGCTTACTGTCGAATTCTCGTTAGTCATTAAATATAATTTTATTTTTAAAAAATACATAATTAACGTATAAATTTCGACTCAACAACGTTTGCCTTTCCTCTGAAAAATAAATACAAACGCAGATGTATAAATGTATGCAACTGCATCGATTAAAAAACAAACTTCGTCATTGCATAATGAGAGACACTTGAAAGGATTAACACCCATGTTGTATGCACATGGAACAGAAGTTTTTAGAACCGATTATATGAGTATTGAATCTTATCGCTTTATGATATCACGATATAGCGTCTATGTACAGACTTAAAGCTACGATTATAATTATCATTTTGCACGTTTATTGCGAACAAGTCTTTTGTTAAATGTTTCGACAAAATATTTATATATAAAAATTTTCCAACCAAAGAAGCTCTTATATTAAAGTATCATGTGTCATGGAAAAGTTTTATTTCATGTCATAGAATCCAATTAATTATTAACACTTGAATGTAAAATAAATAAATAAAGTATATGGTTCGTGTCTTTCGGTTTTAAAAGAATTTACAAAAATTATTTCTAATTTATGGTATTGTACATTGAAAGCAGATCATATAAAATTAATAAAAAAATATAATATATTGTTGCTTTTAATTATATATATATATATAAACTTTAAATATCTTAATTCATATTGAGGGACCATTCTGACAGGGTCTGAAATTTAAGATCTTTTTTTTTAAATCAATTGCCTTTTAAGTCAATAAAAGTAATTTTTATGTTAGGAATGAAGAAGGATATACAATATCTGAATTACAAATTTGTTAAGTATTAAAGAAAAAGTATTTAAATAAAAAAATATTTGATATATAACAATTTTCTCCGCCGCAGTATCGATCAAATGGCAGATTTCCGAAGATGAAAGTGATCCGAAATAAAAAAATGAAATATTTTCTTGTAACTATTATATAATGTAGCGTAGAATTATTTTTCGTCGAAAATTGAAGATAGCGGTTTAATAAAAAAACATTGTCTTAAAAATGAAATTAAAAAATTGATTCTAAACGAATGAATTAACATACTGAAAAAATCCTACACTTTATCACAGCTATTCCATCTATTTACGAGAAAAATATTTAACTTTTTGATTTTAGACCCTATCAGGTGATCTAAAATCACTAGACATATATAAAATAACGTAATTTATCTGTCACTTTGATTCAAAACATGAAAAAATTCAATGCAATTAAAATAAAAAACTGAATGTAATTATCAGGTTAGAATAATTGCACCTAAAATAATTTATCTTAAGTGCAGATAAGTTACATTTAAAATGTGTGCTATGATGCCACTTTGACTCAAAATTTCTTGATTAAGTTACTTTACATAGTTGGTGATTTCAGCTTGATTTTCACTCGTGAAATTCGGTAATTATTACGACAATTACATTATTGTTACAATTATTATTTTATAAAGTTGTTAAATAAACCGTTCGAACTTGATACATTGCATTAATCAGGAGCATATAAATGAAACTTTTGTAAACAAAAGTTTCTTCCCCTACCTTTAATTATATTTAATACCGTATTTAATTAAAATATAACAACATTTAGCTTAATGTGAAATAAATTTGTCTGACATGATAATCACATTTACTGTTCAACACGAGAACATGTGCGACAAACATGTGCGTCAGAGGTGCTCGAAGCACAAATCTTCATTTCACGATAAGAAAACAGGCAAGATAATCCTTCGAAAACTATACACGCGACATTGAGTAGGCTAAGTCGCTCAGGCCTATCTTTCTTCACCGATTTATAGTGCTTTACACTGCCATTATTGTCTCAAATAGTGCATTTAGAGGGATGAAAAAGCATTCGTAAGAACAAGGAAAGCTGGTGAAATCGTGTCTCGAGAAGCACCCGAAGTATATAATCTGTTGACAGACGTTAACGAGCATCTATCATGTATCTTGAATATTTCACCAGTCGTAATAACGCTCATTATTTTGATTGTCCGTCATTTTTTCGTGGATTCGTGATTTTACAATGTGCAGAATTACGCAAATCACTAGGTAATCATGATTGTGAATATACCGAGAGATTATGGTACAATAAACGGTGCACATACGATCGATTCTCTTTACGATCCTGAAGAATTTCCGCAGTCAGCGGAGACAAGCGCGGTCGGGATGGTCCTCATTATCCTGTGCATCCTCGCGCTGTCACTCAACAATGACGTAATCGCGTCATTTCGCGTCGACGACGTGATCGTAAGATTTATCGTCAACGCGACGCCCGCTCTATTCCCACCTTCGAGAATATCTCTGCAACTGTGCATCAACTACGGCAAGATTTTCGTGTTCATGATTTTTATATATTAATTGTTCACTAAAGAGGGAAGGAAGCACTCGAAATTTATAGCAACTATATTAGCTGTAATTGCAAAAAATATACTAATAGAGAAAGTAAAAAATGGTCTTCTAAGAGTATTCCAAAATTCATAAATCAAAATACTACAATAAAAAAGTTCTTGAAAAAAAAAATTAAAAAAGTATTTGCCATTTTTTCTTAGGTATGACGGTTTAAAATTGCAGATGGTTCACAATTACGGATTACGATTAAACGATTCTGTCCCTGAGTTGCATATCGGTATAGCGTTAGTGGTAGCACATGGTGACTCACGATAAGCAGGTTTAACCGTAATCTATGAGTGCCAATTTTAAATTTTCATATTTCGAAAACCACAGGTTGGAATAAAAAAAAGGCAAAAAGCTTTTTATAATATCATATCTTTTTCGAGAACTTTTTTGCTGCGCAGTATTTTTATTCGCGAATATCGAGACAGCCTGTATAATAAATAATAAAAGAGAGTCAGTCAGAGTTTAAATAAAGTGTAAACATGTAAATATGAGAACATTATCTCAATAATATTTACTTTGACAAATTTATTCATATATTAACATAAGGAAAATGTCTACACTGAGAAAAAAATTTGTTCAATTAATTAAATACATTTAGTTGTTTGCAGATTTGGTTAATTCAACAAATTTTATTTAATTGAATTTAATCTTAATCTGCTTAACAAGCTGTTCAATGTTAAACAGACTACGGTTAAATTCGATTAAATAAAATTTGTTGAATTAACCAAATTCGCAAACAATTAAATGTGTTCAGTTAGTTGAATAAATTTTTTTTTCTCAGTGTACATATTTCAGACTCTCTCTTCTTACCTTCTTCTCTTTCCTTTCATCTACAATGAAAAAAAAAACAATAATATACATGCCAAAGGGAAAAAGATTCTTGAGGGATAACAATATATAGATAAATACACCCTAAAAAAGAAAGTCCACCATCAATTGTTTCCTTTTCTATTTTCCTTCTTTGGAGCAGTTCATATATTACTTAAGCAAATTTTTGGCTATTTTTAACCCCCTCCCACCCTCATGTAAGCATTCGTAAGAATTTGTCTGACCCCCTCCCCCAATTATGCTTACGTAATATATGAATGGCCCCTTTGCACATTTTTTCAGGACGTTTTATGGGGGGGATCCCGTTTGCCTACAAATCGATTGCCTACAGTACCATTTGCCTACATCCCATTTGCCTACAAATCGATTGCCTACATGTTCTGTTGCCTACAGATCGATTGCCTACATGTATTATTGCCTACAGTTCGATTGCCTACATGTACTATTGCCTACATGTACTTTTGCCTACATGCATTATTGCCTACAGCTCGATTGCCTACA
>NW_017257222.1:378255-388916 GCF_001594055.1 Mycetomoellerius zeteki
CGGCGGCTCGGCCGCTGAGACTCGAGTGGTAGTGGGGGTCGCTCGCCGGAATCAGCCCGAAATGTGCATCTAGTGCCGAGCACTGATGTAGGCAATCGAACTGTAGGCAATAATACATGTAGGCAATCGATCTGTAGGCAACAGAACATGTAGGCAATCGATTTGTAGGTAAATGGGATGTAGGCAAACGGTACTGTAGGCAATCGATTTGTAGGCAAAAGCAACCCTCTCCGTTTTATGTTCTTGGAAGATTAAATAAGAGATAGCTGTAGACATTCCTTTCTGAGGATTACTTATGTTAGATTTTTCGATCTTCCAGAAGTTGGTTTCTCTTTGGCATGCAGCACATGTGTAACGGTATTTGTTTTACATTTTGCCTACCATTCAGATAGATTCATCTATTTCGTGATATGTCACTGAACGAAATGAACATGTAGATAAATATATCTATTTTACATTCTTCGACAAAAAATTACAAGTCCAGATAAAAGAATATATTATATTAACTTTTATCTCGGAAATAATAACAGATAAAATGCCACAGGATCGACAGATCAAAAAATTATTTTCAGATCTATATTTAGCTTAATTTTTAGATACTTCAACACAACCCATATAGCACCGATTGTTGCGGAAAATTTTCAGAAATGTTTCAATCTTTCACATCTTATGTGCAACAATTCTGAAAGGATTCCACAGTATGTCATGAAATGTTATAACAGAAATGTTTCTAAAATCTATCATATACAATAAATTGAAAAACATATTTGAACAGAATGAAAAATCATCATGATGTTAAAACGGCTCCAAAATGTTTACTAAAAGTCATTTTTTGATCAAACACGATTCAGTTTAATGTCATTTTGATGTTATCATGAGTTGTTCTACTTTAATTGCGAAAAACTTTTGTATATGAATGACTTGTTCTGCTTTAATTTTGAAAAACTTTCGTATATGAATAATGATGTGTGAAAACTGCAAGTGTAAGTGCATTTTCTATTTTTCTAATAGTGATTATGTATATGGTATATGCTTATACATATAATGTGATTAATTAATCAAAATAGTTGGCGATATAATTACCATTTTTGAGAAATACTTTAAATTTATTTCAATAAGTTTGTAATCAGTAAATAGATTACAAATCTCTTCTAATAAATTTGAAGTACTTCAGAAATGATATTTAAATATATGTTTAATTGATACTTAAATAATATTTAAATTTATTATGTCGACACATAATAAATTTAAATGTTCTTTAATTCTTAAATATCCAATCAAGTATATACTTAAATATTATTTTTGAAGTACTAAAAATAGCTGAAAACTTTTTGGTAATATTTCAAAAAGATTGCAGATTTTTTCAGTAACATTTCATCAATCTTTCAACAAGGTTTCATATGCAGACATTTTGCAATTCCAGAGCTGTCTCAGAAATGTTACAGACATATTTCGAAATTTTTATGAAATGTTCCATTTTTCAGTTGAAATATTTCTGATATTTCTCAAAACTTTTGGTGCTGTATGGGAATCGTCCTTTCCTAAAACAAATTTCGATCTTTACTTATTAATAAAAATAACGCATAAAAGATATTTATTGCAGTTAAATTAAATGTAATATCCTTTTGCAGATGATACGATCAAATTATCACGAATATTGTCGAGCAACTACTTGATGCATAACATTCATAATTTCTACGAAGAACTTAATCCGAAAATTTACAATAATTTAGAACATCAAAACCTATATATGTTGAATTTAGATTGCGATTACGCTATTGATATTTTACGACAGGTAACATAATATTTATGTCTATAAACACATTATATAATAAAAAAACTTTCTTTACATTTCACTGACACCTTTACTTATGAGATTCACAATTTCGTTATGTAACTTATACCAATATTCTAATGATCGATATCTGATATGAAATGATAGGCACACTCGAAAAGGATGTTCGTCGCTCCGACAAAGTGGCTGCTTTTTCAAGATCGAAAAACGATAATCGACAACGATGATAACGTCAATTTAACTTTTACATATGATGACTCTGTCTTGGAAATCTTCGAGGATTTGGCGATTTATCCTGATAGCGACGTGATCCTCGCGCGAAGATTCGATGGTGATTTTCTCGAATTATTGTCCATATATCGACCAAGTCCACAGCGAGGTGTAATATGGGAAAATCGTGGAAATTGGACGACCAAGAATGGTTTGCAAATGAACACTTTCGATGTGGCTTCAGCACGAAGGAAAAATCTTCAACAGACGGTTCTTAAATCTTGTCTCGTGGTACTTTGAAATATAATATAATCATTATACAAGTGCACTTAAATACCAACAAAACGTCAAAGCATTTTGTATGTAAGCTAATGTAATATGTGTATAAGAATTAATATTAGACAAAAAGCAAGTATTAGCGACGTCCATAATAAAATTTCAAAAATGCTATGATGTAGTCTCCATTTTAAGTGCCAATTTACTTTTAACAAAAGAGAAATTTTCTTTCAAGATTTATTGCAATTGCACACATACAGATGACGGATCCTAACACCATCAACCATTTGACTGACTTCAAGGATAAATCCGTAGATCCTGTCACAAAGGCTAATTATCCTTGGATACTGCATTTAGTGAACCGAATGAATGCATCGTGAGTTGGACCATCATATTAATGCCAAAATATTTTGTTATGATGTTTGAAATAAATTCATCCAACGGCGATAATTTGTACGAATTGTCTTGCCAATTCTAAAATCACGAATGCAAGCTTTCAAACGACGTAATAAATTCGAGCTCAAGGTTACTTAATGAGGTTACAGTGAAGTGATCAAGCGATATACCTTCATACGTCAAAAACAATGATAAATTGTGTTTAACCGGAGAATTGCATGATCAGATGCATGAATGGAACGATTCGTTTAATCAAATAAGCATGACATATTTATTAATTATGGTCATAACAGACAAATTTGCACGATTACTGTATGTACACTTGTACCTAATTGGCTACTTAAAGTCCAAAATTTATTACTGAACCCGTAAATATTGTAATAATTTTTTAAATTTTTGCTCGTCATCTATATAATCGTATAAATACTCACACAAGAGTATTTAATTAAAGATGAAGCAACTATTTATATGAACATATAGCAGTTTCTATTTTTTTTTTCGATATATTACCCGATCAAATACGTCTTTCTTTAGTATTACATAAATTAAAAATTTTGATAAAAGCTATTAATATTTTCAAATAATCGTTTCTGATTGAAAAACGTTATTATTTATATTGTTTTCATGAACACGAAATGCGATATGACGAATTCGCGAACCATGAAATATACGGCCTAGCAAACATAGATATACAAATGCCACACAGTAAAAAAATTTGTGTATTTATGTTGGAAATGGTCCACTCATATTTGTGTTAACAGTTTGCGTAGAATTTTTAACATATTCGAGCGTTAATTTAACATAATGTAATTATGTTATTTAAAGATTTTTTGTGAAATTGATATTCAATGTTTCTTAGTATATCAAAATGACACAATTTATTAAGTGAACAAGTAATATAAAAATAATGTGTTTCAAAACGTAAATTCTAAGACAAATGAATGAAGTATGTGTTAATTTAACATATCATGAATGTTAATTTTCTAAAAAAAATAAGTTCCCACGTTTCGTTTTCAAACTGTGTCGATGTTATTTTTCTTTGTATTTATTCTCTTACGTAATATTTGTGCTACCTTCTAACATATTCATCTTGTGTAAAAATAACTCAAAAATTTAAATGAATCGTTAGGGACATGCGATTTATGTTTAACACATTTTTTCCAACTGTGTATACAGAGCAATAACTTTATCCAACTTGAATATCACCGCTATTTTTAGAGATATGAAAATATTGTGATTACAAAAGTTGTGCTTCTGGAATTGAACGATTGCAGCGTTGCATTAATGCAAACGGACATCACTTCGAACACTTTTGACGTAAGAATCATTGTTTTATTTCTTTATTTAATGACGAAAGACCTTTTATTATAGGTCATTGAAATCGTCTAAACACCCGCTATTATATTAAGGTTAAAAAAATACAGCATGCCATTTAAAAAAATGGAAGTGACCTTGAAATCTTCGAAGTGCTTCCATCTAGAAAAATTATTACTAGCATATGTTATAATCCTCTTGATGCCCTACAACTTTTGTAATCACAATATTTTCATATCTCTAAAAATAGCGGTGATATTCAAGGTGGACAAAGTTATTGCTCCACCCTGTATATATGTATAACATATAAATATATATAAATATATACATTAGATACTTGTATATTTATATAGCAGTTGTATTCGGTGCTCGTTAGGATATTGCGTTAATCGCCGATTCAAAATTCTATACTTTTGCTTTAGGATAAGTTTTGAAGTCACGAACAGCTGGGGATATCGCAGTGAAAATGGTTCTTGGAGCGGAATGATTGGGATGTTGGAACGGCGTGAAATTGATATTGGCGGTACCGCCACATTTCTCGTACCGGAACGTATCGGTGTTGTGCAATACATCCAATTGTATACACATACAGGGTAATACGATTATTTATTAAATTGATCTTCTACGTCTTTTTAATGGTAACATTCGAGAGAGGCAGGAAGTAATTAAAATTTCAGTTGAAGTTAATAATTTAGCTTTTTTTTAAATATAAACTTGACTAAAAAAGTGATTAAACCGCTATTAATTTTAACTTTTTATTATGATTCTTTATTTTATTATACTGTTATTGATATTTCATGTACAAATCTACATAGCTCGCGTTTCGTATTTCGGCGACCTTTACTGTCGACCGTGAGCAACATATTTACGCTATCCTTTCAACGAAACGTCTGGATAGCAATTGCAGTATTTCTCGTTTTGGTCTTCTGTTTGCTCTATTTATCTATCAAATGGGAATACTATCGCGATAAGATGACAAAATCAGCAGCCTGGAATCAACTAAATCCCAGCAAACCAACAGTCAGCGATAATCTTCTCATTCTTTTAGGCGCATTTTCTCAGCAAGGTAGAGAAACGATTTTCAATAATATGCTCGTACACTTGGAACATTACTAACATGATTCTCAAATATTATTCAAAATCTCTAAGGCATCAAATTTTATCTTTCTCGTGCAAATACGTAAACCAAAACATTTACTATACTTTACGACGGATTAAATTATTTTCATTTCGTTCCACATGAAATTTATAAAATTGTTGTATTCTTGTAGGATATTCGTATGAGCCCTACAGAGTTTCGTCTCGAATTGTTACTCTTATGTTATTGCTGGCCTCGCTGAGTCTCTATGCGGCTTATACAGCGAATATCGTGAGTTTGCTGCAGTCTACCACGCATTCTATCAAAACTCTTCCGGATCTCTTAAATAGTCCTTTAAAGCTGGGTGTGCAGGATATAGTATATAATAGATATTATTTTAAGGTAGGTAAATTAAAAATCGCGGAAATTAATAATATAAAAACTCTCATTATATAATAATTATAATATATAATATAATTTAATTTATTATTAATATAATTAATATAATTAATATAATTTATTATTAAATACTTTGAATTTTTTTACGGCGAAAAAATTATTAATATGTAACAAAAATAGATTACAAAAATAGATAAATTCTTTGTGGGATGACAGTCTTTCCAAGATCCCATTAGGAAGACAATCCTAGAACAGCGAATCGAGCCGAAAGGAAGTAAATCTAACTGGATGTCTATAGAAGAAGGTGTACGTCGCGTAAGAAACGAACTCTTTGCATTTCATGGTGAAATTGGTACGGCTTACCAACTGATGCAAGACACGTATTTGGAGGAGGAGAAGTGCGGTTTAACTGAAATCGATTTCCTAAATGTCTTATATCCGCTTCTTGTGATACAAGAGCAATCACCTTACTCAGAGATAATAAAAACAGGGTAAATAGTACCTTTAATCATTTTCACGTGGACATGGAGTTTTTTAATCTTTAAATTTCGCTATAAAACTTCTTGGAAGTTTAAAGTCTAATGTAAAAATATCACAGTTTTAAAAAACAGATTTTATTGACACGTTATTCCTATAAGCATGAACCAATAACTATCTCATGATATAACAATTCTCGGAACGTTCGGCATTTAGGAATTATGTTTTCAGAGCTCTAAAATTGCGAGAATGCGGACTCAAATATTACGAGGAATATCGCTTATATACGAGAAAACCAATATGTTCGAGTCAAACTAGCTTCATCACTATCGGTTTCACAGAATGCTACTGCGCGCTGATCACAATGGGCTACGGAATATTCCTTTCTGTAATCGTATTTGCGTTCGAGTTATTATGGCATAAGAGGTAAGATTTAAGGGGATGATAGAGTGGCGCGCGGAATTTATAGATGCATTACAAATGTATGAAATTTTTCGAATTGACGTCATCTTCACGAGTAAATCCGAGGTCCCGAACTTTTTTGAACAGCCTGTATAAATGAACAATACTGAGTTTATGAAACTAATTATTAAAAGCCTAAAAAAAGATTTTCACTCAACTAAATTTACTGTAATTTATTTGCGTAGCAATCAATGCTTAGCAAAGATTCGGAATAGTAAACAAAGCAGTAATTATGTGTAGCAGTAAGTGCATGAGAGAGATAATGTTGCAAATTGTTAGATAAAGATAGACAGAGAATAGACAGAGTAAAATATACGTACACACACATTTGTGATAGTGTAACGCAGCAATGTGTGTGTGCTACGATATGTCTGAACTAAAATGATAATTCCGTAGGAAACGGAATTGACATTTTTAATTTAAAATTAAAAAAGTTTATACTATCGATATCGATCAAGTTCAGTCACTGCTTCAATATTCTCTTAACAGAAACTTCATTACCATGCCTTGAGCTATTTATCATATTTTTTCTCATAGGCAAACTATGCACGCGATAAAAGAAGTGTCAAATGCAGAAACCAACATTGTGGAATGTCTTGATTAAATGCCTGCAGAAATGTATACTACTTCTAATAAAATTCAGAGGCATCTGATTTTCCTCAGTTTTTTGTTGCACTACATCTAATCTAACAGTGAACTTCATGAAAACCTTGAATTGATTAGAGATTTTTTATTACTTTGTTAGATGTTTGTATCCTTTTGTAATAAGTGTGAATTGTTGATACTATTTTAATGTGTTGTCATTTAATATAATGTAAAATTATCAAGATACGGCTCCTTTAATGAGGTTTCAACAGTCTTTTTTATGTAGAGAGTACTGTATAGGATAGATTACTTATAAAATGCGTACAATGTGATTAATAAACAAGCTTCCTCTGTGATTGTTTTACGCGCATGTACAATTTGAAATTAATTACTTACAAAGTATAATAAATAAATCTTACGAGCTATAATGATTCACAGCTAAAATCAGCGATAATGATATACAGGGATTGTTATCTATATACCACAGATTTCCAAACAAATAATTTTACAGCAACATCCATTAAGTCGAGACATACTTAAGTGCAGACGTATATTTAGTTTATTAAAATCGATTTCTTATTGATTAAAATATTCTTTATTTAATTAAAAAATATAACAAAATATATACATTAATTATAAAAAAATTCATTTTTAGGCTCATTTTATATTTATTCTTTTCAGTTGTACCTCTTTGAAATTTCCTAATTTTTATCACGTATGCCATATTTAATTACATATTTATTTAATCTCAAATGCAGAATGCAAACATGTAATGCATTTAAAACAGTGCTCGGATTTAGTTGCGCATTTCGACCGATTTTCAGCTTTGTTTCTGCCCCTTATTTCACCAACCCGCGTGCAACTTAAATGTCGAACCAAGCTGAAAATCGGCCGAAATGTGCAACTAAATCCGAGCACTGATTTAAAAAGAATAAGTCTTTCAACTGTATGCTATTGTACATATACGAATAAACACTTGCTGGCAAAAAGTGCTCATAATAATTCTTCGTAAAGTCTACCACGAGATCCAGAGTGCACTCAGGTAGATCTTCGACGCACGTCGCCGGACTGCCAGCGAATCGAGTAAAGACGGTGATTGTTTCTGGTGGTACAACCAAGCTTTCCTCAATGTAGCAACAGTCCTTCAGAACGGACCGCCTGCCCTACAGCGACACAAGTACGATTGATTGTGAAGGAATTGCACTATACTCATTTGATTTGGCAGGTAAAAGTTATTATACATACAATTATAGCATTCTTTCCAATGTAAACATAAAGACCAACCAATGCTGCGTTCTCCCACAAACACATGATTTTCCATTGTTAGGCTCACACACACACAGTTTCATGGTTAATTCTTAACCGAGGAGTGTAACTTATTCATTATCTCTTTTTAATTCTAGAATTGGAAAGAAATGAGAAACAAATTGAACCTCGGTTAAAAGTTAACCATGAGTTGTGAAACTGGGCCTTAGAGGAAAAAGGGCAATTCTAAGCAGAGTTATCACTTTAGAATTTAGCATTTAGCTTAATTGAATTAATGAGTCGCTCTCATGCAAGCTGCTAGTCTTGATATTAAAACTAGTATCCATTAAAACTATCAAAATATGACATATGTTAATATAATAAAGAACTTTACTTACTCTCTGCTGAATTTCTTGAAAGGTGATCGAATGACAGCATTTTTGCTAATAATACAATAGCAACCCGTCCTGACATTGCTTGGCTAGATCGCCTCTAATGATAGCGTCAGATTGCATTATTAGTTTTCCATGTATATTCATAATATTCTGCGAGCCACACAACATAGCCTGCTCACCTCATTTTTGGAGGCCTAAAATAGCGAAAAAGTGAGGTTACGTATCACATTCTGAATATCTATGAATACGAGATGTTACTAAATGATTAAATTTGTTAAATCGTTTTTATAGCATCTATCTGTTAACAACAGAGACTGTAACGTTATAATATTCCTTTCTAATTATGAATATAAACGTCTCATTAATTTCGCGTGCTTTAGTTCCTTTGATTATTACCGTTTCAACATATTCAGCTTTGTTGTAATAAATATCTTGAGACTCCATCCTGAAGTATCTTCTTCCTACACAATTGTGTTACTTAATTCAGTTCAAAATGTTAATAACAATGCTCCGATTAAGTGTCATTCCTCGAAAGAATGGCTGCGTTCAGCAGACTCAACAGTTTTGCAACCGTTTTATGATTGTCTGCTGAGATAGGACCATTCTTCTAGATCTAAAAGTATGATCCAATTAGCGCGAAGGAAACTTCCAACAGTTGCAAAACAAACGTTCTGCTGAACGCAGCCAATATATCCTCGAATATATCTATGGTAAACATTTCTGACGTGATCAGCTGATGAATCGAATGCATATCGCCATCTGCTGACAGAACTGCACAGAACTGTGCATTGTTTTCTACCATGGGAGATGATCGTCATGAATTCAATTCTCAGCTGATATTGCGAAGTCATCTTGTTAAAAAATATTTATATAAACAGCGTAATAAAAAATACTACAAAACAATGCTAATGTGCAAATATGTTTTGCTTATTTATATTGTTTTGCTAATGCATTAAAAAAATCTCATACATGCCAATACTAACTTATCACGCAAGCTATCAACAAAACTCGTCAAGCAATTAATTGCCCATGTTCTTTCTTAGTTCTTGCAATTAATTGTTTTGTAGAAGAATTTCTTTTCGTAAGACAAAAGTCCGAAAGCGTAGTCTGTTTTTAATCGAAGTGTTTTTATAATAAAAAGATTATTTTTCCTTTGTTGACATTTCCTATACCTATGTACTGATTACGTCACCGACGTACATTACTTTACAATTAACATATCATGAAAATTATGAGTTTATGAGGGATTGTATGAGTATTGAGTCTTATCACTTTATGATATCACGTATATATGTGCAGACTGATTAAAACTAAGATTGTGATTATAATCTTGCACGTGTTCATCACGAACAAGTCTTCTGTTAAATGTTTCGACGAAATATTTATATAAAAATTTTCCAATCAAAGAAGCTCTTACATTAAAGTATCATGTGTCATGGAAAAGTTTTATTTCATGTCATAGAATCCAATTAATTATTAACACTTGAATGTAAAATAAATAAATAAAGTATATGGTTCGTGTCTTTCGGTTTTGAAAGCATTCGGCATTTATTAAAACTATTTCTAATTTATGGTATTGTATATCGAAAGCAGATCATATAAAATTAATAAGAAAATATAATATATATTGTTGCTTTAAATTATATATATAAACTTTAAATATCTCAATTCATATTGAGGAACCATTCTGACAGGGTCTGAAATTTAAGATTTTTTTTTAAATCAATTGCCATTTACTAACAAAATAAAATTAATTTTTATTTTAGAAATAAAGAAAGATATACAATATCTGAACTACAAAGGACTCCGCATAAAATCGTAGGGTTTTGGCCCTTGGTGAAATTGGCTGAAATTTTAGTATGTTATAGTTCTTGACTCACTGATCAAAAGTGTCCATAGGCATAAAGCTTGAAAATGACTAGTTTTTTTGTTACAGCCGTTTAAATATATTAATATTTAAACGGCTATAACAAAAAGACTTAATTACGAGGTGTGGCTATTAAATAACGAGACTGCCGCTGCTATAGAA
>NW_017257222.1:389097-402757 GCF_001594055.1 Mycetomoellerius zeteki
ATTCACGCCCGGGTCGCCCTTCCACGTCAAAAACGGATGACAATATCGAAACAATCGGTCAAACTATTAATCAACATTACTACCTTCACGTTCTTGCTGAATTCTGTGAAAAAATAAAGAAAAAACGACCCGAATTGTGGAAAGACAAGTCATGGATTCTCCACCAAGACAATGCGCCGTCTCATTCCGCATTGTCTGTCAAGAGGTTTCTAGCCAAGTACAGCATCCCAGTGTTAGACCATCCGCCTTATTCGCCGGATCTTGCACCATGCGACTTCTATCTGTTTCCTAAGGTGAAATCTGCATTAAAAGGAACAAGATTTGAGTCCGTTGAAGCTGTGAAAGAGAAAGCGGCACGCGTCCTGAAGAAGCTGACAGAAGAAGACTTCCCAACACTGTTTCAAACAATGGAAGATTCGCATGGAGCGTTGTGGGGATAGAGGAGGGGTGTATATTGAAGGTGATAATAAGTAAATATGTATGAAATCAAAATAAAATGTTTTACAGCGTCAGTCTCGTTATTTAATAGCCACACCTATATTTAATATTTGTTTAAATATAGTAATATCGTTTGAAATGCGCGAGTTCCGGAACTCACGCGTTTCAAACGATATGCGAGAGAAGTAAAAGTCTAGCAGAATATAAATATATGATTATATTATAAAAGATTTACTTCGATTTTTATGCCACTTTTTCATATAAAATTACGCGCGCGGGCATATGGTATGGGGATGGGGTGGGGGGTGGGAATGGAGTGAGGGGGTAGAGGAAGTGAGGGTGAAGGTGGTGAGAGTGGATATTGTTATCTAAAACCTTTTGATTTATTACAGAAACTTCATTTTGAGGCATTAATAAAATAAAACTTTAAACGGCTATAATAAAAAATCTAGTCTTTTTTCAAGCTTTGTGCCTATGAACACTTTTGATCAGTGAGTCAAGAACCATAACATACTAAAATTTCAGTCAATTTCACCAGGGTCAAAATTCTATGATTTTATGAGGGGTCCTTTGCTAACAATAAGTATTAAAGATTTTAAATAAAAAAAATAATCGTTGTAGGACAATTTTCTCTGCCGCAGTTTCGGTCGAATGGCAGGTTTCCTGAGAGGGAGGTGAACCCAAATAAAAAATTGAAATATTTTCTTGTAAGTAACTATAATGTAGCGTAGAATTATTTTTCGATGAAAATTTTAGAAAGGAGCTTAATAAAAAACATAGTTTGTCTCTCTTAAAAATGAAATTAAAAAATTTATCCTAAATGAATGAATTAACATTTTGAAAAAATCCTACACTTTATCACAACTATTCCATCTATATAGTCAAGACAGCTTTAACTTCCTGATTTTATTGTTAGACTTTATCACGGTGATGATCTAAAATCACATATATCTAAAAAGGAACGTAATCTATTCGTCATTTTGGACTTTGATTCAAAACATGGAAAAATTCAAAACTGAATGCAATTATCAGAGTGGAATAATTGCTTTTAAGATAATTATATTAAGTGCAGATAAATTACATTTGAAATGTGCACTATTCGATGCCATTGTGATTTAAAATTTTTTGATTACGTTACTTTATATAGTTATTGACTTCAATTTGACTTTCACACCTGAAATTCGGTAATTATTACAACAATTACATTATTGTTACAATTATTATTTTACAAAGTAGTTAAATAAACCGTCCGAACTTAATACCCTGCAAACACAAAGTTACATATAACGTACCTGTTAGTTGTAATTTTACACTCAACAATATAACTGTAATATAACACGTGTGTATGTTACATGCAACTTTGTGCTGGGTACATTGCATTAAACAGGAGCACGAAAATGAAACTTTCGTAAACAAAAATTTTTTTCCTTTACTTTTAATTATATTTAATATCGTATTTAATTAAAATATAACAATGTTTAATTTAATATATATGTGAAATAAATTTGTCTGATATGATAATCGCATTTACTGTTCAACACGAGAACATGTGCGTCAAACATGTGCGCCAAAGATACTTGGAGTGCAAACTTTTGTTTCACGATAAGAAAACAGGTAAGATAATCCTTCGAAAGCCACACATGCGACATTGAGAGCAGCCTAAGTCCTAAGTCCTCAGGCCTGTCTTTCTTCACGAATTTATAGTGCTTTACACTACCATTATTGTCTCAAATATTGCTTTTAGAGGGATGAAAAGGTATTCGTGAGAACGAGGAAAGCTGGTGAAATCGTGTCTCTAGAAACATCCGAAGTATGTAATCTGTTAACAGACGTTAACGAGCATCTATCATGTATCTTGAATATTTCACTATAGTAATAACGCTCGTTACCTTGACTGTAATTTTTTCGTGGATTCGTGATTTTACAATGCGCAGAATTACACAAATCGCTATGTAATCAAAAATATACCGAGAGATTATGGTACAATAAACGGTGCACGTACAATCGATTCTCTCTACGATCCTAAAGAACTTCCGCAGTCAGCAGAAACAAACGCGATCGGGATGATCCTCATTACCCTGTGCATCCTCGCGCTGTCATTCGGCAATGCCGTAATCGCGTCATTTCGCGTCGACGATGTTATCGTAAGATTTATCGTCAACGCGACGCCCGCTCTATTCCCACCTTCCAGAATATCTCTGCAACTATGCATTAACTATGGCAAGATTTTCGTGCATGTTCATGATTCTATATATTAACTGTTGATTCTATATATTAACTGTTTATTGAAGGGGAAGGAAGCACTCAAAATTTATAACAATTATTAGTTGTAATTGCAAAAAATATACTAATAGGGAAAGTAGAAAATGCCATTCTACAGGGTGTCCCGAAATTCACGAATCAAAATATTACAACAAGAAAGTTCTCGAAAACAAAAATTTATTAAAAAAATATATGTCATTTCTTTTAGGTATGACGGTTCAAAATTGGTCACTTACAACTTACGGTTAAACGGCTGTCTGTCCTTGAGTTGTACATCGATATAGTGTTAGTGGTGGAGCGTGGTGACTCACAAGCATCCGTTTAACTGTAATCTATAATTGGCCAATTTTAAATTTTCATATTTAAAAAACTACGAGTTAGAATGAAAAATGACAAAAAGTTTTAACTTATTTTTTTTGAAAACTTTCTTGCTGCGCAGTATTTTTATTCGTGAATATCGACACAATCTGTGTAATAAATAATAAAAGAGAATCAGTCAGAGTTTAAATACAAGTGTAAACATGTAAATATGAGAACATTATCTCAATAATATTTATTTTGACAAATTTACATACTAACATAAGGCAAATGTTTCAATGGATTTCAGACTCTCTCTTCTCATCCATTCCTGTTTCCTTTCATTAAATCCACAATGAAAAAAAAAGCAATAGTATGCAGGTCAAAGGGAAAGCGAGTCGAGATAACAATATAGATAAATAAACTCTAAAAAAGAAAGTCCACCATTAATTGTCTCCTTTTCTATTTTCCTACTTTAAGAACCGAACAACACTATCAACCATTTCTAAGAACATGAAAAGTCTTGAAAAAATTTGCGCCCATTGTGAACCTTTATTTTGTGTTAGGGCCTTAACAGAAAAGCTAACTTATAATCTTAAGACAGTCCTTGTGCGTTACTAAAGATAAGACTTTAAGTCATAAGATACTGTCTTAAGATTATAAGGCTTTCTGCTAAAGCCCTAACACAAAATAAAGGTTCACAATGGACGCAAATTTTTTCAAGACTTTTCATGTTCTTAGAAGATTAAAGAGATAGCTGTAGATAGTCCTTTCTGAAGATTACTTAGAAATTTTCGATTTTCCAAGGTAGATTTCTCTTACGCATACAACACATCTAACTTTATTTGTTTTACATTTTGCCCACTATTCGGGTAGGTTTATCCATTTAGTGACGTCACTGAACGAATACGTAGATAGATTTTGGCTACGGTTCACTTGATGCTACAAATGCTTCGAAGCAGTTGTAGCGCTAAGTGGACCGCTCCCTTTATTTTACATTCTTTGATAAAAAAAGTTACAAGTCTACATAAAAGAATATATTAACTTTTATCTCGGATCTCGGAAATAATAACAGATAAAATGCCACAGGGCCGATAGGTCATAAAATTATTTTCAGATCTGCCTCATTTTTTAGATGTTTCAACAAAATCATTCTTTCTTTGTATATATAATGCAATTTCTATATTAATATTTAAATATTAATAAAAATAACGCATAAAAGATATTTATTGAAGTAAAATTAAATATAATATCCTTTCGCAGATGATACGATCAAATTATCAAGAATATTGTCGAGCAACTACTTGATGCATAGCATTCATAATTTCTATGAAGAACTTAATCCAAAGATTTACAATAATTTAGAACATCAAAATCTATATATGTTGAATTTAGATTGCGATTACGCTATTGATATTTTACGACAGGTAACATAATATTTATGTTTATAAATACGTAAGGTGCCTTCTAATAAGAGACACACATGACACGGTGTGACACGGTGCTTCATTACATCCTTATTCGCCACTGTTAAGTAAGAATGAGATGATCACTGTGTTGTACTGACAATAAGTCGCTTGTTGGAAGGCACCCATTACGTAATAAAAAAAATTTCTTTATATTTCGCTGACACCTTGATTGATGAGACTCACAATTTCGTTATTGTTGTATCTTATACCAATCTCCTAATTCATCATGATCGATATCTGATATGAAATGATAGGCACACTCGAAAAGGATGTTCGTCGCTCCGACAAAGTGGCTGCTTTTTCAAGATCGAAAAACGATAATCGACAACGATGATAACGTCAATTTAACTTTTACATATGATGACTCTGTCTTGGAAATCTTCGAGGATTTGGCGATTTATCCTGATAGCGACGTGATCCTCGCGCGAAGATTCGATGGCGATTTTCTCGAATTATTATCCATATATCGACCAAGTTCACAGAAAGGAGTAATATGGGAAAATCGTGGAAATTGGACGACCAAGAATGGTTTGCAAATGAACACTTTCGATGTGGCTTCAGCACGAAGGAAAAATCTTCAACAGACGGTTCTTAAATCTTGTCTCGTGGTACTTTGAAATATAATCGTGCAAGTGCACTTAAATATTAACGAGACATCAAAGCATTTTGTAAGCAAGCTAATGTAATATGTGTGTATAACATCTAATATTAGACGAAAAGCTAGTACTAGCGACGTCCATAATAAAATTTCAAGAATGCTATGATGTAGTCTCCACTTTAAATACCAATTTTCTTTAAACAAAAGAGATATTTTCTTTCAAGATTTATTGCTATTGCACACATACAGATAACGGATCCTGACACCATCAACCATTTGACTGACTTCAAGGATAAAACCGTAGATCCTCCCACAAAGGCTAATTATCCTTGGATACTGCATTTAGCGAACCGAATGAATGCAACGTGAGTTACATCTTTGACATCATACCTACGTCAAAATATTTTATTATGTATTTGAAATAAAGTCATGCAACGGTGACAATTTGTAACGAACTGCCTTGCCAATTCTACAATCATTAAATCACGAATGCAAGCTTTCAAACGACGTAATAAATTCGAATTCAAGGTTAATTAACGAAGTTACAGTAAAGTGATCAAGCGATATACCTTCATACGTCAAAAAAAATGATAAATTGTTTTGAACCGGAGAACTATATGATCAGACGCATAAGTGGAACGATTCGTTTAATCAAATAAGCATGACATATTTATTATCATAACAAACAAATTTGCATGACTGTATGTACTCTCGTATCTAATTGTCTACTTAAAGTCTAAAATTTATTACTAAATCCATAAATATTGCGACATAGTTTTTTAATCATTGCTCGTCTATATAATCGTATAAATACTCGCACAAAAATATTTAATTAAAGATGAAACGATTTTTTATATATATGTATTGTATATCAGTTTCTATATTTTTTATCTCTGTCTATTACCCGATCAATACACCTTTCTTTAATATTAAATAAAGAATTTTGATAATAGCTATTAATATTTTTAAATCATCGTTTCTGATTGAAAAACATCATTATTTATTGTTTTCATGAACACGAGATGCGATATGTCGAATTGACAAAATACAGCCTAGCAAACATAGATATACAAATGCTATGTATACAAATATGTACAAATATACACATTTGATACTTATATATATATATGGCAGTTGTATTCAGTGCTCGTTAGCATATTGCGTTAATCGCCGACTCAAAATTCAATACTTTTGCTTTAGGATAAGTTTTGAAATCACGAACACCTGGGGATATCCTAATGAGAATGGTTCTTGGAACGGAATGACTGGGATGTTGGAACGGCGTGAAATTGATATCGCCGGTACCCCCTCATTTCTCGTGCCGAAACGTATCAGTGTTGTGCAACACCTTCAATTGTATACACATACTCGGTAAAACGATTATTTACTAAATTGATTTTCTACGTCTTTCTAAAGGCAACATGTGGGAGAGACAGGAAACAGTTAAAATTAGAGTTGATAATTTAGCTTTTAAATATAAACTTGACTAAAAAAGATGATTAAACTGCTATTAATTTTAACTTCTTATTGTTAGTATTCATTTTATTATATTTATTGATATTTTATATACAAATCTACATAGTTTCCGTTTCGTATTTCGGCGACCTTTACTGTCGACTGTGAGCAACATATTTACTTTGCCCTTTCAACGAAACGTCTGGATAGCAATTGCAGTATTTCTCGTTTTGGTCTTCTGTTTGCTCTACTTATCCATCAAATGGGAATACTATCGCGATAGGTTGACAAAATCAGCAGCCTATTGGAATCAACTAAATCCCAGCAAACCAACAGTCAGCGATAATCTTCTCATTCTTTTAGGCGCATTTTCTCAGCAAGGTATAGAGAAACGATTTTCGATAATATAACCGTAGACTTGCAATATAGTATTATTAAAATGAATCTCAAATATTATTCAAAATCTCTAAGGCATCAAATTTTATCTTTCTCGTGCAAATACGTAAACCAAAACATTTACTATACTTTACGACGGATTAAATTATTTTCATTTCGTTCCACATGAAATTTATAAAATTGTTGTATTCTTGTAGGATATTCGTATGAGCCCTACAGAGTTTCGTCTCGAATTGTTACTCTTATGTTATTACTGGCTTCGATGAGTTTATATGCAGCTTATACAGCGAATATTGTGAGTTTGCTGCAGTCTACCGCAGATTCTATCAAAACTCTTCCGGATCTTTTAAACGGTCCTTTAAAACTGGGCGTACAGGATACACCATATAATAGATATTATTTCAAGGTCGGTAAATAAAAAATAACGGAAATTAATAATATAAAAAGTTTTATTATATAATAATTATAATTATATTGTTTATTATCAAATACTTTTATTAAGGCGTAAAAATTATTAGTAGGTACATAGTAAAAGATAAAAAATAGATTACAAAAATAGTTCTTTGCGAAATGACAGTCTTTCCAAGATCCCGTTAGGAAGGCAATCCTAGAACAGCGAATCGAGCCGAAAGGAAGCAAATCTAACTGGATGTCTGTAGAAGAAGGTGTAAGTCGCATAAGAAACGAACTCTTCGCATTTCATGGTGAAGTTGGTACAATTTACCAACTGGCGCAAGATACATATTTGGAGGAGGAAAAATGCGGTTTGACCGAAATCGATTTCTTAAATGTCGTATATCCGCTTCTTATGATACAAAAGCAATCACCTTACTTAGAGATAATAAAAACAGGGTAAATAGTACCTTTAATCATTTTCACGTGGACATGGAGTTTTTTAATCTTTAAATTTCGCTATAAAACTTCTTGGAAGTTTAAAGTCTAATGTAAAAATATCACAGTTTTAAAAAACAGATTTTATTGACACGTTATTCCTATAAGCATAAACCAATAACTATCTCACGATATAATAATTCTCGGAACATTCGACTCAGGAATTATGTTTTCAGAGCCCTAAAATTGCGAGAATATGGACTCAAGTATCACGAGGAATATCGCTTATATACGAGAAAACCAATATGTTCGAGTCAAACTAGCTTCATCACTATTGGTTTCACAGAATGCTACTTCGCGCTGGTCACAATGGGCTACGGAATACTCTTTTCTGTAATCGTATTTGCGTTCGAGTTATTATGGCATAAGAGGTAAGATTTAAGGGGATGCTGGAGTGACGAAATTTATCGACACATTGAAGATGTACGAATATCTCCGAATTGACTGAACAGAATAAAAAATCCTTTTACAGAATTAAAATAGATGCAAAATAAGGAAATGGGACATTTGATTTTATACCAAAAACGGAAAAAAGATTTAAAAGTTTACATTTTTCAGTTAGTAGAGTTGTCACTTGATTTAGACATTTTCTTAATGTAAAAGTTTTACAGCACGTATGAACAAAATGATGTGGTACCATTGTCGGATTATATAAACAAACAATATTGAGTTAGAAACTAATTATTAAAAGCCTAAAAAAAAAAAATTTTCACTCAACTGCGATTTACTTGCATACGTATTCTTAGCGAAGATTCAGAATAATAAGCAGAGCAGTAATTGCGTGTAGCAGTAAGTGCTTGAGAGAGATGATGTTGCAAATTGTTAGATAAAGACAGACAGAGTAAAATATACATAAACATACACACACATTTGTGATAGTGTAACGCAGCAATGTGTGTGTGCTATGATATGTCTAAACTAAAATGATGATGTAGGAAACAGAATTGACATTTTTAATTTAAAATTAAAAAGTCTGTTAAAATTAAAAACCCTCGACAACGATCAAGTTCGATCATTGCTTCATCCCCTTAAAAGAAACTGTGTTACCATGCCTTGTATTTTAACGCAATTTATTATATTTTTTCTCGTAGGCAAACTATACACGAGTAAAGGAAATGTCAAATGCAGAAACCAACATTGTGGAACGCCTTGATTAAATGCCTGCAGAAATATATGTTACTTCGAAAGAAATTCAGAGACATCTGATTTTCCTCAGCTTTCTGTTGCACTATATTTCATCCAATTGCGAACTTCATAAAAATCTTGATTAGAGATTCTTATTACATTGTTAGATGTTTGTGTACTTTAGTAATAAACGTGACTTATCAATATCATTTTAATGTGTGTTGTAATTAAATATAGCATAAAGTTATCAAACATATACGGCTCCTTTAATAACGTTTCAACAGTCTCTTTTATAGAGAAAATACTGGAATAGATTATTTATAAAATAAATGCATACAATGTAATTAATAAACAAGCTTCCTTTATGATTGATTTACATATACAATTTAAAATTAATTGCTTACAAAGTATAATAAATAAATCTTACAAGCTACAATGATTCACAGCTAAAATCAGCTGTGACAGCGATATACAGCAGATTGTTATCCATATAGCACAGATTTCCAAGGAAATAATTTTACAGCAAAATCCATTAAGATTGAGACATTCTCTTAAGTGCAGACATATATTTAATTTATTAAAATCGATTTCTTATTGATTCAAACATTCTTTATTCAATTAAAAAATATAACAAAATATATACATTAATTACAAAAAAAATTCACATGGCTAATTTTATATTCTTTTCAGTCGTAAATCTTTTATTTTTTTTAAATTTCCTAATTTCTATCATGTATGTCATATTTAATTACATATTTATTTCATCTTAAATGTAGAACGCAAACATGTATGCATTTGAAAAGAATAAATTTTTCGACTGTACGCTATTATACATACGCGAATAAATGAGGATTAAACACGTGCTGGTAAGAAGTGCTCATAATAATTCTTCGTGAAGTCTACCATGAGATCCAGAGTGCACTCAGGCAGCTCTTCGACGCAAGTCGCCGGACTGCCAGCGAAACGAGTAAAGGACGGCACGATTGTTTCTGGTGGTACGACCGCGCCGTCCTCAATGTAGCAACAGTCCTTCAGAACGGACCGCCTGCCCTACAGCGACACAAGTACGATTGATTGTGAAGGAATTGCACTATTTATACTCACTCGATTTGGCAGATAAAAGTTATACGTACAATTATGGCATTCTTTCCTATGTAAACATAAGAACCGACCAACGCTGCGTTCACGACTGCTCGTTCTCCCACAAACACATGATTTCCCATTGTTAGAGGAAAAAAGGCAACCCTAAGCAGGGTTTATCACTTTAGAATTTATTTTTAATTGTTTTAAAGAGTCGCTTTCGTTTGCAAGCTACCAGTCTCGATATTAAAACTAGTATCCATTAAAACTATCAATATGACATACATTAATATAGTAGAGAACTTTACTTACCCCCTACTGAATTTCTTGAAAGGTGGTCGGATGACAGCATTCTTGCTAATAATACAATAGCGACCCGTTCTGACATTGGCCAGATCACCTCTAATGATGGCGTCAGATTGCACTATTACTTTTCCATGTAGCACAATATTTTGCGAGCCACACAATACAGTCAGTCTGCTTACTTTATTTCCGGAGGCCTAAAATAGCGAAAAAGTGAGGTTACGTATTACATTCTGAATATCTATCGATACGAGATGTTACTAAATGATTAAATTTGTTAAATCGTTTTTATAGCATTTATCTCTTAACAATAGAGGCTGTAACGTTATAATATTCTTTTCTAATTATGTATATAAACTTTATTAATGTCGCATGCTTTAGTTCCTTTGATTATAACCGTTTCAACATATTCAGCTTTGTTGTAATAAATATCTTGAGGCTCCATCCTGAAGTATCTTCTTCCTACACAATTGTGTTACTTAATTTAGTTCAAAATATTAATAACAATGTCCTGATTAAGTATCATTCCTCCGCATATATCGAGGAAAATCATTCAGTAATCCGAAGTAGATATCCGAACACATTTCAAACGTGATCAGCTGACGAATCGAATGCATGTCGCCATCTGCTGCCAGAACTGTGCATTGTTTTGACCATGGGAAAAGATCGTCGTGAATGTAAAGTCCAAGACACAATGCGAGGGAATAGCGATAGCGATAGGAATAACATAGTTTCAACCTATCAGAAACTGTGTATTCCGGTGTATCCGATTTCTGATACATCGAAACGCTCTGCCACCAATCAGAAAACAGGATTCTGATAAATTTTGCTTCGTATTATCGAAATCACCGACGAGATATTATTAAAGACCGATATCCTTATGGGAGTTCGCGTCCTTGTTAATATTGAAGTGATTAAGAGTAAAAAAACTGATAATATTGTACTAATTTTATGATTTATTAGTTTAGTAAATCGTACACGTATCGTGTACATACGTGCATTTAAAACTCAATACTCGATTTTTCTTTAAAATTGTGATTTCAGTGTTATCGTCAAAGTTCGATTATCAACAGAGATAATAACTGCAGAGAAAAAAAATTGTAATTTTTTGGCAATATATAGGATATTATAGCTTTACAAATATGCATATTTATTTATAGAGCATTTATGTAATAAAATATCATGAATTTAATAATGTATTAGTCAAATATTTATGTTAATAATAGCAAATTTATATCAATTGTCGATAATATCAGCGTTCTTCGATTACTTCCGGGGCCCTTTTTATACCGCCGAAAATTTGCCCAGGGTTGACGGTCTTTAATAGTATCTCGTCGGTGTCGGAATCCTGTTTTCGACGAAAATCGGATGCAATGTGAATCCAGCAATTGTGTTTTAGGCTTAATTCTCAGCTGGGGCGCCGAGTGGCTCGCTGCTCAGTGCGATTTAAAGTCACTAGGGGCAGAATCCATAGACGGTGCTCAAAATTCGAGATGATCTTAAGCTAGTGCATGAACTAATCAAAGAGCCGTATTGTATTAGCATCTTAAGATTACCTTGCTTCAAATTAACATGCATTCTACAATAAGCCATTAATCATAAATCAGAAGTTAGAAGCTGGAAATTGACCAATCACAATCGTCAATTTCTAGCTTTTAACTTTTGGTTTATGACTAACCCTGGATCTACAATAGGGTTTTAAGCCTTAAGCCATAAGAAATGGGCGAATCACAGTCGATTATTCCCCTCGGATTCGACTGTAATTGGTCAATTTCTTACGGCTTAAATCTTAAAACTATTGTAGATCCGAGGTAATGGCTTATTGTAGAATAGTCATAAGAACGGACTATGGATTCCGGCCTAGATCTATAAAGTAACGCAATTAATTTCAGAAATGTTACGTCAAAATGGCCGAAGTGCACATAGTACACGATTCCAAGCATGATGGTTGGGTGGGTTATCTTTTAAACTGTACTTACGTGCACTTTCCCTTCGTGCACTTTCATGCATTAAACTTCTGCAACAAATAAATCCATGTATTAAACTAAAGCATACATAAATTAAGCATTTGTACATATTCTTTTTGTCATAAATAAACTAATTACAATTAAAAAATTGATTTACATATTTGACGACTTTATTTTTCCAAATAAACCCTGGTAGCAAGCTGACGTCAAAATAACGGCCTTTGACGTCAAAATGACGTCAAAATGACGTATGTTTGCTACCTGGGAAAGTACGTATACAAATGAATTCGAAATGGTTGCGTTTTGCGTCAAAATGGATGCGAGTTTGCGGTACTTTAGAAATCTAGTGACTTTAGTGCAATTTTTAGACCTGTCTTTTTGGCTGAACTTTTGCACCAGTTCATCTTTCTTCCTTTTCTCACCAGGAGGAGAGTTGAAGATCATGGAAGTAACTGCCAGAAAGGAAAGGTCTACAACAAAAAGATTAAATAACAAAGGACCAAAGATAAAATCTTGAGAAATCCCTGATAAATCTTACAATCTTTACGTAAAAATGAATTTTTAGTGCAAAAAATGAAAATAAGAGGAATAATCTCCAATGGTCTTGATCTTGAGAAATGTTATTCACCCAGTAAACGAGAATGGATTAAAATGGATTGAAATTTTTTTTCTATCCGAATGCGTATTTTAAATAGCGAATACTTTTTTTGGATTTAATTGGATTCAATTGGATTCAAATAGATTCAATTGGATGCAATTGGATGCAATTGGATTGAAAAACTGCATTTCCTATTCAAAATTTTGAATTAGATATTATTCACAATGCACAGAAAAAGCTGATATTATTTTTAGATTGAAAGATATAGAGATATGCTCCATGCAATTCCTATAAATGTATAGAAATGCATTCAAGATTAAAAAGCATTCATTTTAACATTCGTGAATCCATATTTCTGAAAATCTGAATTCATTTCAATCCATTTCAATCCATTCTCGTTTGTTGGGCGGGACATGATCCTGAACAACGTCCAAGAGGTGTTAGTCGACTGGTTTCTTATCTTTTTGGGGATTTTTAAAAATCCTTTTATTGGAGATTATTAGGTATATTATCAAAATATGGTTTTGGTTTCTAAGTAATTTTCTAAAGTTTGTTGATGTCAAAACTCCAGGGCTTCTATTCTTGAAAAGAAACGTATACGAAATTCTAGAAAAATACTATAGTATACGTAACGTATACTGTATTTCTCTAGACTTTCGTATAAGTTTCTTTTCAAGAATAGAGGCCCAGATACCTAAAGCTAGTGGTACACTGAAAAAAAAGATTGACTGCTGCAGCAAATTAGATGGTAAAATATGGCACAGCATTTTTAATTGGCTGC
>NW_017257222.1:402890-404524 GCF_001594055.1 Mycetomoellerius zeteki
CAGCCAATCTTTTTTTTCAGTGAAGCGTCGCAAATTGGCAACGGCACGAACATATACGCAATGACGTTCACACGTCAAGCGGTCAAGCTATCAAGCGGCCCGTTTTATATTTTTATGCACTTGGCGTCGCGACGCTACCGTGTCGCTTGATTTCTATAAACAACATAATAAAAAATACCTCAAAACAATGCTAATGTGCAAACGTGTTTTATTTATTTATATTGTTTTGCTAATGAACTAAAAAAGCTTTGATAATTAAATAAAAATTAATGTATTTGTTCTTACAGCAAAATAATTTGTAGTTTTAGCAAAATTATATTTGCAAATAGCAATTAGTATTCTTGAATAAATTTTTTTACTATTCATGTAATTACTGATAGATTTTGCTACTACATCAAAATTTACTAGCAATTAGTTTTTTTTCGTTTTGTTAGAATAATATAAAATTAATGTGTATAATAACATATAATTTAAATTTTTCTATTGAAGCTAAATCTAAAAATCGTATCTAAAGTGGAAATATTAAATTTTACATTTTTTTTTAATAATCCTTTCGATCCTTATTCTTAGTTCGAATTATAATTAATCGCAATAATAGGTATTATCAGAATTATTTTATTAATATCAATATTACTTCTCTTTTATATAACAATAAACATAATGAATATTAAGTAAAAATGTAATTGTTACTTTTGTTTATAATTAGCGTAAAAAGTATATGTATGTCATTTCTTGTAAATTTGTCATAAGTTTTCTTTTGTAAATTTTAGTAATAAATTTCCTCCGCTGCATAATTGGTATCCTAATACAGCACGTAAAATGCAGAACTGGCGAAGAATATCGAGTCATCTCTCATGAGTTATTAATAATAAGAGAACCGTTCATAAATCTTGTTTATCCCATATTGATAAACTGATAATTCCGAATATGTGAAATGTGTGTACAATCGAGGATATTAATAGAACATGTTGGAATGTATGATATTGTATCAATGATTACATGATATTATCGGATTCATGTGCAGGATTGATAAAGAGACTGGAAGAAGCTTGCCTCACACATACCAATACTAACTTATCACGCAAGCTGTCAACAAAACTCATCAAACAATTGTTTTGTAAAAGAATTTTCTTTCGTAAGACAAAGTCCGAAAGCGTGATATGGTTTTATAATCGAAGTGTTCATTTTTTTATAATAAAAAGATTATTTTTCCTTTGTTGACATTGTCTATTGATTATGTCACTGACGTACGTTACCTGACAATTGACATCATGAAAATTGGAGGGAAGCGATAAACAGACACACGTTGAAGACAGATGGGATCGACGCGGAAGTTGTTCAAAGTCAATTTTATGCGAGTCGAGCTGTTATATTTTATGGCTTTACGATCGTACGCTACAGCTCATATACGAATAATTCAAAGATAAGATAGTATTTACAATATTATACAGATTCGCATATGAAGTTATACTTATATTACTGCGTTATATAACTTGTTTAAAAAGAAGATATACTAATGAGAATAGAAAGAAGATATACTAAAGATATAATAAAGATATGTGTGAAGATATATATAAAGATATATATAGATATATATAGATATATATATATACACTGAAAAAAAGATTGGCTGC
>NW_017257222.1:404593-412990 GCF_001594055.1 Mycetomoellerius zeteki
AATGCTATGCCATATTTTACCATCTAATTTGCTGCAGCAGCCAATCTTTTTTTTCAGTGTAGATATATATATAAAGATATAATAAAGAAAATATACTAATGCAAATCTTGCTGTTTCTAAAATAAAATTACACGTGTCATAAACAGATTCGATGTGTCAATATTTAAAATTAAACACTATTTCCACTTTTATTATACTAAAATTGCTTGTATAACAATATTAATAATAAAAATTGTTTATGTCGTGGTAGGCAAGAAAAATTTCATCGGTAGAATACGCAGAAATGTAAGAAGAATGTCATAAAAATTATATTGTGTGATAGTAGAGTACGTGAAATCTCAGCTGCGGTTTTTCACACACAAAATATAATGCAGAGACTCTGAGTTTCTTGCATCGGGATTTCTTGCACTGTCATTACTCAAATTGTGCTTTCAATAATTACACTGTCGAATCGTGAGAACGATGAAAGCTGATGAATCCTAAAACCACATGTTTCGAAGCTACATTAGAGGAAATCATCCGCGAGCTATACATTGTATCAACGTAGCGTCCGTCACGAATGCTAAATATTTCACGTACTGTAATATTCCACTCATTACACCGATTGCCTCTTCATTGCATCCTTTTTTTGCGAGCTACATACCACATCAATGTAGCGTCCGTCACGAACGTTAAATATTTTATGTGCGACAATAATCGACTTATTGTACCTATTTCCCTTTATTACGTTTTTATTTTTTTGGATTCATAAGCGATTTTCTTATGCATGGGAATATCCCAACCCGGCTATATACGCAAAAAGATTACGGTGCACGAATATATAATCGATACTGTCGACAATTCTGAAGGGATCTATTTGCAATCGCTTAGCGAATACAAAAGCGATTGGAATGTTTTTCACCGTTCTATGCATCCTTGCAGTGTCGCTCGACACTACATCCTCTCGTCGGATCGACGACGTGATTCTACAATTTATCATCGATGCGACGCCCATTTTATTTTCGCCGTCGAGGATATCTCTACATACGTGCATCAGCTATGGCAAGATTTTCGAATTTATAACTTACGTTTCAAGACTGTTGAAAATATGACGATTAAATGAATAAATGAATAAAACTAATCATAAATTTTGAAGTAAATATGGAGAAAGAGAGAGATTTTTTAATTTGATTTTATAACGTGATATAAACTATCATATTACTATGAACTTTGTTAATTTTGGTATAGAATATATCATTACATCGCTCTAAATTATGACGATTTTATTTTATATAAGAAGGCGCCCGGGAAAAAATGTTTCACATATAATAATTATATAAAATTATATATAATTATATAAAAAATTAACATATTTTATATATAATTATATAATTATATATAAAATACGTCTATATAAATATATAACATTTTTTTCCGGACGTACAAAAATGTCTAAAGAATTTTAATTGACTCTATACTCTTTCCTTTTTCTCAGATGATACAATTAAATTATCAAGGAAAATGTCGAATCATCATTTGACACATGACATTCATAATTTTGTCGATGATCTTGAAGAAAGAATTTATAACAATTTGGAACATCGGAATCTGTATATGCTGGATCTGAACTGTGATTACGCTATAAAAATTTTACGACAGGTAGGTATCAAACATCTGTTGCAAGTAAGATGCGAGCACAAATATAATACACAATTTCTGTGAAAACCCCAGCACCTCGTTTAAAAAACAACAAAAGTTTTACCAATATTTCTACGTACTCGTAATAATTTATATCAATAATTCTGGCCCCTTTAAAAACTGCAACGTTTAATCATGATTGCACAATCCAACATTACGATCCATTGTCAGTAAAAAAGAAGTCATTAATGTTCATGGACTGATATATGAGTTAATTATAGGGAATTCTTTCATCATCGGTTTAAATCAATTAATTATTCATCTGAATTACGCGATAGGCGCATTCGAAGGGAATGTTTATCGCCCCGATGAAGTGGCTGCTCCTTCAGGATCGAAGAACGATGATCGATAACGCCAATATAACTTCCACATATGATAACTTAGAGGTCTTTGAAGATTTAGCTGTCTATCCTGACAGTGACGTGGTACTCGCTCGAAGATTCGATGGTGATTTTCTTCAACTGACATCTATATACCGACCGAGTTCACAACGAGCAGTAATATGGGAAAATCGCGGAAACTGGACGATCAACAACGGTTTACAAATGAGTACTTTCGACGTGGCTTCGGCAAGGAGAAGGAATCTTCAGCAGTCACATCTTAAGTCCTGTCTCGTGGTACTTTGAACACGTATTCACTTACTATGCAATGAAACGTACTTATCATATCAACGATATATGATCAAATATACTTCATTTATAATATAAACATTTAATAATAGTGTTCCCTACTATTATTTTATCACAAAATAAAAAAAATAACGCCACAATTTAACTTAGGTATTTAGTTTTAGATATTTAAAACTCTTTGCATATACACTGAAAAAAAGATTGGCTGCTGCAGCAAATTAGATGGTAAAATATGGCATAGTATTTTTAATTGGCTGACAGCAGCCAATTTTTGGTTGCTTTAGCCTATCTGCAATGTCAGTATAGGATTTCGATAGACTAACACAACCAAAAATTGACTGCTGCAACCAATTAAAAATGCTATGCCATATTTTACCATCTAATTTGCTGCAGCAGTCAATCTTTTTTTTCAGTGTAGAAATACATTTTTCATCTTTTCAGATGACAGATCCTGACACGATCAATCATTTGACTGATTTTAAATATAGTGCAATAGATCCTATGACAAAGGTTAATTATATCTGGGTACTTCATTTAGTAAACCGGATGAACGCAACGTAAGTTTTACCTTTAGCGGTAAAATATACTGGTATCGTTAAAATGCTTATGAAGAAAATTTTAGAAGAATAAAAAACCGGTTTGTCAATTACTTTACAAATCTAACTATTCTAGATGCAAACCTTAAAATGATAATAAAACTATTATAAAAACATTATTATTGATTATTAATCAATTAACTTAGAGCGATCAGACAATTATACAATATATGACAAAATCGTTTTCGTTCAGATTATAATTAGCGCACGAATGAAGTCGTTTAATTATATAAGTCATGCGCTTTATCAGCAAAAATAAAATGTAGGATCTAACATTATCGAACTTCGAACACGAGAAAATATCTCGTTACAATTGTTTAACTTGTCTTCTTTAAAAACGTTTCTACACTTTTTAAAGGATATATGAAATAATTTGTGACCATGAGAATCGAATAATTCTTTGTGTAAAACAATGAGACATAAATCTAGAAAACTGATACATCGCAATTTTATGTTCTTCCATTTTATAGAATAAGTTTCAACATTTCCAACAACTGGGGACGCAGTAATAATGGATCCTGGGACGGGATGGTCGGGATGCTGCAGCGACATGAAATCGACATTGGCGGCACTTCTGTGTATATGCTAGCGAATCGCATTCATGTATTAGAATACATTCAATTATACACACGTACTGGGTAAAATAGCATTTATAATTTAATTAGTCAAAACTTTGATTGCTATATTATGTTACCTGATTATTCAAACAAATATTTATTAAAATTTTATATATTTTTTTCAGTGTAGCTATGTATATTTATTGCAATAGATTATCTACATATCTTAAGCTTCAATTACAACGAAAAATTTTTCATATTTATATCTATTTAATTAGCAAATCATCTGAATTAAATGGATCTATATAAATTCAGATTTTATATCAAAATTAATATGTAATTTATTAATAATATTATTAGCATTATAACTTAATATTTTTTCTATCGCATTTCTATTTTTTTTAATGTTTTTTTATGTTTCCTATCATATCTTTATTATTATTTCTTAGTATTATTATATGTCAAAATCTAATACATATAACATACATGTCTAATACTAATTGACGTAACACATAAATTTTGTGCAGTTTGAGTTTCGTGTTCCGACGACCGTTATTGTCGACCATAAAAAACATCTTCACCTTACCCTTTCAAAAAAATGTCTGGATAGCAATCGCCATATACCTTGTTCTCGTCTTTTGCTTGTTATACATGTCTATGAAATGGGAACACTATCGAGGTACTTCGAAAAAATCGGCAGCTTACTGGACTCGATTAAATATTAGCGAATCAACAATTACTGATAATCTTCTCTTCCTTTTAGGTGCATTTGCACAACAAGGTATAATCTAATGTAAAAGCTTTTATAAATCTTAACTTGTAAATAAAAATATTCAATGTAATATAATTTTCTTGCTCGAATATGTAAACACAATTAAAATCAAAAAATAAACTTGTAAAATACAGTAGAAGCTTTTTATTTTAGAATTATTAGAATTTATATGTACATATTCTGGAATCTCTCCTCAATTTCCACTCTCATTTTGATGAGCGAAATGAAATCTTTAATATTTTCTTTAATTTTTCACTCTTCTTTTTATTGATGATCACGTGATTATGCAATTAAAAATCTAGACAAGAGGAATATAAGGATTCAAATTTACATCGAAAGAGTTATTTTAAATGATACGCAACCTGCAATCCGTTGGCTCACAGCTAAAAATATAAAATTATGTATGCAAATTTAAAATGCATTTTAAAATATCTTTAAGAATTTAATATTTAAAAATGTAATTTATATTACATAAATGTATGATATATTTGTAAAGTATTGATTTTTTATAAATAATCTTGATTTTTTATTTCTTTACTGATGAGATAAAATTTAAAATTAAATAAGTATATATATATATATATATATCTGTGTATATCTGAAAATAGCCCTTTTTTTAAGAAAAGTTACGTAATACTGCTTTAAAAAATAATAATGTATTCAAAGTATTTATGAAAGCTAAAAATAGAGAAATTTTATTGCTTTCGTATATTTGTAGGATATTCATATGAGCCATACAGAATCCCATCTCGAATCATCACTCTTATGTTATTACTAACCTCGCTGAGCCTTTATGCAGCTTACACGGCGAATATAGTGGCTCTCTTGCAATCTACCACGGACTCAATCAAAACCCTTTCCGATCTCTTGCATAGTCCGTTAAATTTAGGAGTACAAGATATAGTATTTAATCGACTTTATTTCAAGGTAATTGTTTTAAAACAAAAATTATACAACAAATGATTATATTGACAAAAATTATTTTCTTTTTATTGGAATATAGGCTTTACAAGACCCCGTCAGAAAAGCGATTGTGCAGCAGAAGGTTGAACCGAAAGGGCGCAAATCGAACTGGATGAGTCTCGAAGAAGGAGTACGCCGCATAAGAAATGAACCTTTTGCATTTCATGGTATACGAAGTCCGATGTATACAATTATACAGCACACATACCAGGAAGAAGAGAAATGTGGCCTAACTGAGATCGATTATTTGAATGAGATATATCCGGTTATTGCAATTGCGAAAAAATCGCCTTATTTGGAGATAATAAAAAATGGGTAAGTTGACGTTGATTTTTCATATACATGTAGCACTTTCGGATACAAAATTTTATTAATTCGAACAAATTAAAGTTTAACATAAGAATTTTTGTCAAAAAACGCGTGCTTTGCTTCAAGTTTATACAGTAGTCTCTACTATAATGCATATTAAGAATTAATATATGTATAACATAGCGCACGAAAAAAAATGTCATACTATTTAGTTATCTCATTAAAATTATACTCGTGGAATATATGTAGCTTTTTTAACTGTATGAGCAAATTCTGTATTTCGATAAAATTCTGCTAATCATAAGTAGTACCACGAGTCGGAATTGGTCGAAGATGAAGGCATATACAGTTTGTGAAATACAGGATGACACACAAAATATCATTCCATTTGCATTACATAATACATTTTTAACAAAATTTGTACTATTGTCAAAATTTATATAATTAATATAGAATTAATTATCAAAGTCCAAAAAATTGTTTTATATATGATATTTATCATTTTTTAAATGTTAATTTTTCAATCGTCTTCAAGAGTAATTTTGTGTAAAAAAATAAGCTTAAAGAAGATTGTGTTGCGTTTGTATAAAATGTCAAATAAATTGCATTAGTATTATAGTACTCGAGAAAAGTATTTTCAGAGCTTTGAAATTGCGAGAATATGGGCTCATGTATCGCGACGAGTATCGCATATACATAAAAAAACCGACTTGCTCGAGTCAGACTGGCTTCATCACCATCGGTTTTACGGAATGCTATTTTGCGATAATCACAATGGGCTACGGAGCGCTATTTAGCGTAATTATATTTGCTCTCGAACTGTTATGGCACAAAAGGTAATATTAAAAAGAAAACTTTTTTATATGTACACATACAATTACTATCTTATGTAATCTTTTATAGACAAAGTATGAATATGCTAGAAGACACAGTTTCAACTCTGGTAGAAAAAAGGAAATCTGGAATCAACGGCGCGCGCGAGTGCAATAAATTAGACTATTGCGACGAAAATGTGTATTCATTTGGCGAAATTTAAAAGAATTAAAACTTTCTAAATATCTGTTGATGTGGCAAGCAAATTAACTTGATTACTTCGCAGATTCTTTCCGCGATTTTAACGGAGGAAAGTCGATAGTCAATATTAATTTAGCGCACATATTTTAATATAATTTAATATTATGGTAATTAGTAGTAGAAATTGATAGTAAAAGATATGTATGTAATTCTAATTGTTGAAAAAAAAGCTGATCCCTCAAAACTTTTTCAACGTACTATGGTATTGACATTGCAGCTATTTCAACTTCGAAGGAAATTTCCGTCTTTGCTTAAGTCGACTAATAAAGAGAACTACACTTATAACTAATACACACACACCACTTTTAATAAAGATTATTACATATATGTACTACATATAATAGCGTTTCTATTCTTTCTATATAAACGTAAGAATCAATTATCAATATCATAGATATTTTTCATGGCATGAGAAATAATTCTAATAAAATGTATATTAATTTATAATAAAAAACTATAGTGACGTATTTAAAATACAATGTGATTATGTTACAAAATTATAAAATACTATTATATTATAATAACATATATATATTTTAAATTTAATTATGCGTTTTCTCAACTCATTCTATTTTGTATGACAAAAATCCCTATGTCTATACTTCCCCAATAATTTTATTTTAATTACAATGAATTTATTAACTGTTATACACACACACACACACATATATAAATAATATTTTATTTAAATTTTTAAAGCAAATGGAAATCTATCATTCCAACTGTTGTCATTTAGAAATCGAATACTATAGTGACATCTGCTGACAAAACATATTACCAATTTACGCAATGAGAAAAATGAGATTACGCGCGAATATATGAATCCTGCGAATTTATAATTTACAGCTGGACGCATTGGATATATAACAAATTACTGACAAATGCGACAAATGTACTAATCGCGATTTATATTTTTTAATTAAACAGTGTATATACTTTATTTATAACATACATACATAGTTTTTGTGTAATAAAATCTACAAAGATAGACTTTGTGTTTTATTTTGTGTGTAAAACCTTTTTCCCACCCATCAAAAATGAGTTATTAGATATACGATAATGTTTATATACAAATATGAGCCTGTTAAATTAAATATATCTAAATTTCTAAATTATTACATAATTATAAATTATTCTGTTCAACAAAAAAATTACTTTTTTTCTCTCCAAAGTGCCATAGTACAGGTTCCAAAGATTTTCTCGCGTTGAACACAATGCCACACTGCCATTGGTAAAATTTACATAGATTTTCAGTAAATTAAGATGAAATGAGTAAAAAAATTATTATATATATTTGGTCGTTTCTAACATTTTTTAATGACAAAAACAAAATTTTGTTTTTAATAATAAAGTCTACGGCATATAAAAGTACAATTCAAATACTTTTAAATGATTGTTTTAGATGTGATTGTATGATTTATTTTTATCAAGTTATGGTTGTTTGAATTTTAAACTTTAAATATAATTATACAGCAGGATTAGAAAATAACTTGTTACTTGTAATTCGTCAACGTATAAGCTGACCAAAATGAAGTATTCAGTGAACAATCAATGATTATTTTTTGTGATGGGAATACATATCTTTATTTTTAATAATCACACTCCGTAAATGTCTATGTTAAGAATTAAGTCTTTCAGTATATTAATATTATAATTTTGATTCTAAGTATATATTAATTTATTACAAATAATAATGTAGCGTATGATTGAATATAACACTTCAAAGAGAAAAAAAGAATAATTTTTTATTTAACCGTGTAATTATAGGTACAGAAGATTTAAAATTCAAATAGTCATACACTGAAAAAAAAGATTGGCTG